>NW_020664585.1:3696232-3709171 GCF_002925995.2 Terrapene triunguis
GGGGGGGGCAGCACCACCCCCGCCGAGTCCCAGGCCGGGGCAGCAGCCGAGCGCCGCCTGTGCGCCGCGCTTAGCCCCCCGCCCGGGAACGCAGGCCCGGCTCAGCCGGGGGCCCCGCTAACCGCCCCCGGGGGCGCCGGGACCCCGCCAGCCATTTGCACACGGGCACGCCGCCTCCCGTGCCCCAGCGGGAGGGCCGAGGGGAACGGGCGAGCCCGCGGGGCCCGCGCTTTGCGAGGGCCGAGGGGACATCGGACGGGTTTGGGTGGCGCGCTCTGCGGGGCGGAAGTGAGGTGGTCCTGGGACGGAAAATAGGCCGTGAGCGAGGGGCGGAAGTTCCCCTGTCCCGCCCCGCCCCGGGTGCTTCCGGTTTCTCCGCGGAACTGCCTGGGGACTCGCTTGGGCTTTTCATGGTGAGCGCCGGGGCCGTGGCCGGACGGGACGGGAGGGGGCTCCGCGTAGGGCTCGGACATCGGTCAGCCCAGCGCCTGGGGCGGGAGGGGGCTCCCGGGCGGGCTGCGACTTGCGCTGGGCTGTGGGCGGGGCTAGGGGGGGGTCGGGCTGAGGGGGGGGGTGAGGACAAGGGCCGAGGCCCGGGGGCTGGGCTGGGGTCGGGGGCCCGGGCTGCGGAGGGAGGGGGGGAGGCCCGGGGGCTGGGCTGGGGGGGAAGGTCGGGCTGAGGGGGGCGAGGCCCGAGGGGAGGTCGGGGGTTGGGCTGGGGGGGTCGGGCTGAGGAGGGAGGTCGAGGCACGGGCTGAGGAGGGGGGCGGGCGAGGACAATGGGCGAGGCCCGGGGGCGAGGGGGAGGTCAGGGCCTGGGCGGGGAATAGGCGAGGGCTGGTGCTGCTGGGTAGTCTAGGGCCAGTCGCTATCTCAGCCCCGCAGGGTGGGGTGCTGCTCCTGCCCCCTGCAGGCCGGAGCGGACGGGGGCAGTGCAGTACAGGGGCTGGGTCTATTGTTACTGTCACTCTAGCGGGGGGGTCTCTGCCGGCCCTGCCTCTCTTCTCTGCTAACAGTAGCAAGGAGACACCTTGCTCTGAACAGGGGTCTCCTAGTGCCCTTCTGAGCTGCCTGATAGCCTCTGTCCAGGCTCTGCCTACCAAATGCAGCCAGCTCATGTACCTGCATTGCCAGCTGCATTGAAGGTCTCTGAACGGCAGCGGAACATGGCTGATTTAAGAGGTGGCTTCTAGCCCTATATGCAGAAGACTGTTTGCCCCAAAGGCTGTAGGACCTCGATGGGTCTGAGGTGGCTGTCCTTTAGTCATCCCATCCTGGTGCATTGTAGGAGCCTGAGGCTAACCACAAAGTGGTGATTTGACAGAGGCCTGGTCATGAGTGAGTCAGAGAGCAAGATATCTATTACGTGGCTAACTTATCTCCCTTTCAGTCTTTTGATATACAAAAACGCAACTGTGTTCAGTTGCCTGGAGCAGCTGTCGTTTAGCGTGTGAGTCCTTCTGCTCTAGAGCTCACAGTCTGATTCTTATTAGATGACCGGTGGGGAATGAATTGGTGGGGAAGCTTTTTATCTTAGTTTTCACATGTCCACATTTTAAAACGATCTCACAATATTGCCTCTGCTCAGGAGGGTTCATGATACAGCCTGGATGCTACAGGTTAGGAGGGAGGTAGTTCAATGGAACAGTGTGTGGAAAATCTCAAGGCAAGAATAGTAGGAGATTACACTCTGTCCTAAATGCATTGAAAGCACTGTGAGTGTATGGAGATGGGAAGTCTACAGTCAGAAATGCACACACACCCTCAATTTCAGGAGCACTAAATTCACTTGCTGAAGAGTTTTTGCTTACTGAAATCACAGCCAGTGAGATTTGTAATAGTTTCATGGATCATCCAGTCTGACTCCCTATACGGCTGTGAATGTACTCAAATGCCAGATGATGCCAGAACTAAGCCACTTCCCAGAAGAATTTAAATCGTGTGAGTTTTGAGGTGGAGAGATGTATGCACTTTTTCATCCTTCTACTCAGTTTAGCCACAGTAGATAACTTACAGTTGTAAAATGCTGCCCAAAGTTCACAAAACTCTGCACTGGTTTAGTTTATTTACATTCTTTAGTTGGCTTGTCTAACCCTCAGGAGATTGTATGCAGGGTTTCTTTGTGACTTTAAGTAAATTATTTAAAGGTAGCAAAGAGGAGCTGAGACTGAAATAACACCCACTATGGAAAGTTAAACAGTGGAACCCATGTATAGTGAATTCAGATCAGCTGAAATTGTCTATAGTGAAATAGCATGAAAGTCCAGAATCTTCTGTGCACAAGATTTTGTCTGTGGTGCTGTGAATTGAGAGTAGCTGTTTAGTGTGGAAAAAATGTTGGCTTTAAATGCTTCCATTGGGTACAAAGCCGTTGTAAACTTGAAGTTAGTTCAGAAAGGGGAAGTAACCTGCTACGTTTAAAACAAAAACCATTAAGCAGTCAGCGTGAATGCTAATAGGCAATGCTCTGGATTTCAGTTTAGCTTAACTTTGCTCTGTTTGCCATAGCTGCAGGAAACCGGTCAACATGGCATTAAACTACTTACAGGGCAGGTCTCTAGTAAAAAGGCCTGAAACCGTTCCCTAGAGTTTTCCATATTTTATTACAGAGACAGGCCTAGGAGAAGCAGTTTTCATTCAATGGGAAGGTGTAGGGCAGGGGAGTGGGAGCCAGAACTCCTGGCTTTATTTCCAGCTCTGCCCCTCTCATGTTGTGAGTTTGGACAAAACATTTCACCTAGGTTCCTCCAGCTGCAAAATGGAGATAAGCCTGACAGGATATCGGGAGGCACTGTGAGTTTCCCAGCTGGGGCTATAGAACAGCAGGGGATTAGTATTCCCTACATAAAATGTTACGAGGGAGCAGCAGTAAATTGTGTGGTACGCAGTGCAAAAGCAGGCCTAATTGGCAACCTCCTTTGTTTTCAGGAAGAGATGTCAGGAGACAGCGTGGTGAGCTCAGCAGTGCCGGCAGCTGCGACTCGCACCACCTCCTTCAAAGGGACCAGCCCGAGCTCCAAATATGTCAAACTGAATATTGGTGGCGCCCTCTACTACACCACAATGCAGACCCTGACCAAGCAGGACACCATGCTTAAGGCCATGTTCAGCGGCCGCATGGAGGTTCTCACCGACAGTGAAGGTAAAGAGACACTGTTCACATCACTTATTTTTCCCTGCCATGAGTCTCTAACCCTTCAGTCAAGATTGATCAGCACATTAGAAAACGGACAATTGTAGTGAACAAGCTTATTCTAGCCCCAGGCTTCTCTAAGGCGTTTGTTGTTGTTTTGTTACTATGGCTAGCAAACTATACAGCTGAGAAAAGCCATGAAACCGGAAAGATTTGAATCTTATTTCTCTGAAGCCTTGACCCTCCTCTCGTTTAGATTACAGTAAAGTCAAAGGCTCTGATCAGACCTAGTTGAATAAACTTTTGCTTCCTTCTGAAACACTGAGATGAAAAGTACTTGTTAGAGGGATTGGGTGACGTGAGTCAGGCCAGGCTTAGGAGTTAGAACCTGCTTTTTGACCTTGAGGCTGAAAGGTTAATTGACTGTTTGATTTCTCTGTCTGTAATATAGAGCTAAAACTTATCTTCTGAGGGTTGTGAGCCTTAGTGTATTAAGTGCTTTGGGGATCCTTGGATAAAAGGGGCTGTAACTTCATTTTTCATGTGAGGTTACAGATCGTTGAATTCTAGAAAACAAACCAGTTATGAAATGTAAAGAAGCCACCTGTACTGAGGTTACTGACACCTAATTATGAATTTCTTGCATCTGAATAATTGTGGTGTTAGTAATTTACTAGGGCATATATGAGACAAGCAAAAAACTACAAATGGATCTCTTTAGTCAAGTCCATCTGCAAAGGAATAATTCAGAATGTGATGGGAGAATTTTTACATGTACTAATTGTGTTAAGATGCAAAAGAAGTTTCATCATCTGAGGGCTGTTCAAAACTTTTAGCCCAGTTTAATGTCAACTTTCCCGCAGTGTGGGAGTACCACTGACTTTAATTCCAGGCACGGCTTTCTATTTGTGTTTTGGCATTTTGCCCATTATCTGACCGCTCCCATGTTTGCAGATTTATATACACATTGTCTTTTACAATAGTTCATTAGTAGACTGATCTTAGAGGTTGAAAACTCTTTTCTGTTGATTAGCTTGTTGGTGTATTGAATGTTTGAACTTGTCTGGAGGATGGATTACGTATTGCTCCTCAACTGGAGCAACTGAACTTGGTTTTCAGTGCCATAGTACGTCTAGTATGTGTCTAGAGCTGGGGAGAAATAAGTTATGGTTTAAATAAGGCTCTCCTGACAGCTTTCTTGTGAGAGCAGGAAGTGGATTCGCAGCCAACCTGTGAGAAATACAGCACAATTCAATATTTAAGTATTACCATTTTAGCTAGAGTCCCCTCTCTAAACAATTGGGGAAATATTCGAGTTTGTTTCAGTTTTTGTAGTGGCGTTTGCAAGTATCCAAGTACTATACAGAATTCTAAACTCTTAAGGGATTAGTCTCCTCACCACAAAAAAGTCAGGGATCTCTGCAGTCGGACATTACAGCTATTTAACAGTGCACAACTACGCTACCTAACAGTTTAGGGTAGGAAGCAGAGTCCCTCTTGCATGGAAAATGCAGGGGGAATTGTAGGTAGGTAAGCAAGAATATAATTATCCAACGTGGCCATGATTACGTTTGAAAAATGTCTCATGGGATCATTACTAACCATAGGGCTGTTCTATGACATTTCATCTAACACGCTGTACATCCAGCGGCACAGCCCATAATGCCAGTGGAACATTGGTTTAGTGCTGATCGAGAGGGAAACGAGCCAGCTACTCAATCATCATTTACTTCCCGTTTAATGAAGGCACTAGAATGCAACCCACTGAACGTAATTCATCACCCTAGTTCTTTTGCAGCGGTTTCACAATTTCAGCCGTGGCACTGAATCAAAAGAATGCTTATAGTGTTAGACAATCATTATTCCTCCCACTATCCCTAGGAGTAGGGAGAGCCCCTTAACTTCTCTGTGTTTCCTCATCTGTAACATAGGTGAGTTATTTATCCAAGGCCACAGAGCAAGTGAGTTAGAACTGTGATTAAAACTATGCCCTTGCACTGTCCACTCACTACTAAACAAATGCTGCCTAATGCACGGTCTCAGAGCTTCACCCAGAATGCTCTGGATGGATACAGTACAAGTGCTATTACAATGTGTCCTTAAAATAGGAAATCCACTTTTCTATGTGTGGACAGATTCTCTGTGCGGAGGGGAAAGTTGAAGGTACCTACTGCTAAGGGTAAAGGCCATCTGGATCTGACCCTGTTAGAACACCATGTTTGCTTTGCTGTGACTGTCACAGTTCATGGTGTAGGAATGCCTCATTTGCTGGTTTGTGCTGGTGTTTCAGGGGGATTTTAGCACTTCTTGCACATTGAAATGAGATCCTCCTGCTGCAGTAGCTATTGTTTTATCTTCCACTGCCTGGTTTTACTTGGAAGTGTTAATGGAAACTGGGACAATAGCATCATGGTATTTAAAGGAAACTACCCTTATCTGAAAGCCTTCAAATACTGTGTTCTTCAGTCACACCCAAAATCTGGCACAAAATAGGAAGTGTTTTTCAGGAAAAGCAACTAGATTCTTTGAGAAAATTACAGAGTAAAGTTTTTAAACTTGTGGAGCATTTCACACTGAGAATCCTGTTCTATCTAAATAAGTGATCATATGGCTCCTGTCGCCATAGTATGACACCCCCTCCCCCAATTTACAATAGAAATAATATACATCTTCTCATCCTGGAGGAGAAATGGCTAGTTATCTGGCTATGCATGTAGATTCTTTTCAGTTTACAGATTTAATCTGGAAGCTAAAGCAACCCGTACATTTCAAAATCTACATCTTACTGGAGTAGCAGGATAGAGGTTGGGGAAAGACACTAGTCTCCCACAAAGGCCGCCGGAATTCTCTGTGCAACATGAATTCCTAGTCTCCCCAGCTGTTCTAAAATATGCATTTTTAGATTTTAAAGAGAGACCAGATTTCATTAGTCTGCTTTAAACAAGAGCCTCATGAAGACCCCCAAGTAATCTAATGCCAAGATAGGATGTTATTTGTTAAGACTTGGCTAGAAGGCACTGCTTGCTTTAGTATCAGTGTTGGGGAGCCCTCACTTCAGTTCTTTGTGTAACAAAAGTTAAACTCCCATGTTTCCCATTGTGTCTATTTATGGCTCCTGGGGATATTTATTCCTGCCTGATTAGTGGATCCCAAAACATTTTGTAAAACCATGATTATTAAAATACAGCTTTATAAGACTGCAAACTACAGATGAAACCTGCTTTCTTAGCTCTTTAGCAGCCAGGCAGTGGGGTTCACTTTCCTGTTAAAGCTCTCCTTTTTGCAGTACATTTCGGCTGACTAGTAAGAACAAAAGCACCTATGAAGGCACAGTGATGGAGTTGTTAAATGTGGTGTTTAGCAACCCAGCACCATTTTGCACTTTAAAACATTTTCTCATCCTTGCTACAGCTGCCTGGGACATTAGGAAGTTAACATTCTTGCAGGTTTATGGATAGGGAAACCAAAGCAGAAGTTAACTTTTCCAAGTCCAGAGAGGGAGTCACAGCTGGGATTAGAACTGAGGAGTTATTGACTCTGTTTTCCCTATACCATCCCCCCTACGCAACTCCAATAAATCAATCACTGGCTCCATTTGGTCTGTGATAGCTCTCGGGTTTTGGGAGGATGGTGTTTTCTGTGCCCTCTCCCCCTTACAGTGGAGTGGCATTGTCTTGGGAACTTCTGAAGTGGCCAGTGGTCCTCATTTCTGCTGTGGCCCCTATATATGTTGTGCTATGCCCAGTAATTTGGAACAATGGGTAGTCTGATTCCTTTGTCAATTTGCAACAAGCATCTGTAAATCAGGCCTAGCTTCCTAGTACATTCCTCCACTCCCTCTGAAGCTGCAGTCGTAACCACACAGCACCCCAGTGTAAGGGGGAAAACAGAGAAAAGTGCAGAGTAGAATGCTAGTGAATCTCTTGCTAATTAGGCCATCAGTAGGAAAGGCCTACATTCAACTCAGGGGCTGGAGAATTAACCAAGTAATCAGAGTTTTAGTAGTAATTTCATTAATTCAAGCCATGTGGTACATGCTTTACCCTACTTTTCCCTTATTTGTCTAAAATATGAGTCCTTCCCCACAAGCGTTTCCTGAGTACATTCTTGAGTCAAAGCCCATAAAAATGGCCGCCTGTTTATGGAAACTTGAGCTGGACATTGCATAATGCCTTTCTGGGCCTTTTGGTCTGCTTCAGGAGATGGACTGCTGGTGCGTGGAGATGAAATATGAATTTATTCAGATTAAGGGTGCCGTATATTCTATTCTAAGCTCTGCTGAAGCTTTGTTTCCCTTTCTCTCTGGTATCCCTACCCAGTACTGGTGAGTAATGTGCCTTTTAGCAGGTGGTTTCGTAAAGGAAATGCTACAGTGTATAGGACGATCTCGCATGTCACTTGTACTGCTCACATACTCGCGTTACATCTTCAAAGCACTTTAAAAACATCCATCTGCTAATCAATTTGCTGTTCCCGTTCCATGCCGGTTGGGAATAAGGAAGATGAAATGGGACTTGCAAAGATTCTGCGGAACTCCATAGTATCCATGTCTTACTCACCTCTTCACTTCCTTCTCACCCTTCTTGCATGAATGCTGCTTGGGGACGGCAGGGTTATTTTCAACACAAATGTGCCATTGTTTTTAAAAAAATAAAGCATTTGGAGCAGCAGGCACTCCCAAGGCCCCCGTTCATACCAGTGTGCGGGATGCAGGGGGGGGAAGCATTTCATCAGGGCCCTGCAGGGGATGGGAGAAAATAAATGTTCTTTAAAACAACAGTCTTTCCTGCATGCCGGGGAGGAGTGGTCTGTCCCAGAACAAACACCAAATACCGGCTGGATGGGGATTTTGCTTAGGTTCACCAGTCTCTTGTTTGTGCACAGTAAGGGCTCTCAGGCATGTGAGAGCCAGCTGTAACAGGTAGGACTCCTGGGTTCGGTCCCTGGCTCTGCGCTTGACTGGTTGTAGGTCCCTCCGGGTACGTCTACGTTGCAGTAAAACGCTCAGGGCTGGCCTGGGTCAGCTGACTTAGGCCGGGACTGTGGGGCTATAAAACTGCTTGTGTAGATGTTTGGGCTAAGGGACCCTCCCTGCAGGATCTCAGAGCCTGGGCCCCAGCCGAAACCCAAACATCTCCACTGCAATGTTAGAGCCTCACACTCTGAGCCCCACCGGCCCGACTCCGCTGACCTGGGCCAGCTGCCAGTGGCTTAGTGCAGTGGGAATCCTCGGATTTGCCCTATTTGTCTGTCTCTTAGCTGCGGTTCTAGAAAATCTGCCCCAGTGGTTGTGTGTGTGTTTGAGGGGCGGCGGGGGCAGTCAAGGGTTGAAGTATGCTAGCAAGTCCAAAAGAGCAGACAGGATTCCAGGAAACGGGGGAGGGGGAGAGAAAACAGAAGTTTAATTTGATGGTGGGAATTTTGTTTTGCTACCACTTCAGCTAACTGATGGTCAGTGGCTTGGGAGTTGAAAGATGCAGTGAGCTTCCTCCCTCCGCCTCCCACCACACGCCCTTGAAGAAATGTTGGGGGAGATACAGACACACAGAGAATTCCCTGTAGAAGTACAGCCTGCTGCTGTTCCAGCTGCCAACTCAAGCAGCGAGATGGGGGATTTTGGAGCCTCTCGGCAGGATGTGCTCAGTGCACCAGCGTGAGGCAATGTTCTGGGGAGAGGCTCCTCTGCGCGGAGCTGCAGCGTGTTCCACCACGTTCTGGCCAGCTGGGGTTGGGAAGAGGGAGGGTGGTGGACTCTCTGCCTAAGTCTTTCCCTTCCCGCTGTTCAGCTGTACCCTGCTTTCTCCCTCCCAGGCTGGATTCTGATCGACCGCTGTGGCAAACACTTCGGGACCATATTAAATTACCTGCGTGATGGGGCCGTGCCTCTTCCTGAGAGCCGGAGAGAGATTGAAGAGCTGCTGGCTGAGGCAAAGTATTACCTGGTTCAGGGTCTGGTGGATGAGTGCCAGGCAGCTCTACAGGTAGGTGTGCAGTTTTTAGCATGGAGCTAGTGACACGCTTGGTCACCAGCCAGTGCCAGTGGCTTGAGCTTGTTCCATCAGCCAGCCTTTTCTTACGCCCCCCGAGTATTTCCTCTGATTAATCCCACTTCCTGCCCTGTCCGCAGGAAGCAGTGAGAAATGGGTCCCTGCCCCTTTGCTTGATGTGGATAGTTAAGGCTGTAAGGGGTTAGGAAAGATCAAGTATTTTTCTGGACAAGTAGTTCTTTTCTCTGTGTCTAATGAACTTTAAACATGGCATCATGGGGTTCCAGGTGTATGTACGTGTCAGAGATCAGATCTGCTTAGCTTACAACTAAAGATTGTTAAAACTGCCAGCACCACAACTACCCTTGGGATCCCACTGTCAAGCTGGGCTCTTTCCGGCTTGCACATCACCAGTATAAGATTCTACAGGCCTGTTCTGTGACCCTAACACCCTTGTGGAGTGCTGATGGCCGAGAGGTGTAGTCAAAGGCATAAGGTGCTTTTCTCCCTCAGGAGCAGCAGCAGCTGGGGGGACCCCAGCAGCCATTGCAAGTGTTCTTCTGCACTTATCTCTTCCTGCCCAAAGTCTTCGGCAGGGGTGGAGTAGGCCTGTCAAAGCAGTGGGTCTTGGAGTTAACAACCTGTTGAGATGCATGGGACAGTTAACTCCTCTGAGCCATTGTTTGTTTCAGGCTCTCTGCAGACTCAGGCAGGCATCATTACATCAGTTATGCTCAGATCACATTTTTCCATAAATGAGTTTAAATGAAAAAGTTGGGCATCTAGAGTCACATAACTCCCGAAGGCAGGGCCTTAGGCACAGGTCTATGGTGCATTAATGCAGTCTTGGGGATGGAGCCCAGGCTCCCCAAAGCACCTCAGCAGCTGTTCTTGTACCTCTTCCCTCACTGGGGAGTAAGATGGGGAAGTATGTAATGCCCCTGTACCCTAGCATGCCTACACACAGGAACATAGCTGTCTCATGGGGTCAGCTCACTGCTCTATCGAGTCCTCTTGGTTCAGACAATGGTGAGTCACCACTCCATCTGCATCGCTGTAGCTAACCCCAGGCGTCAATATGAGAGAAGGCTTGATGGTCCCCTGCATTTTGTTCAAAGGCCCTACTGTAGATTTCCATTCACCTGCTGCATTTGATGGGCTGTTTTGTTTCAGCAGAACAAAGATGCGTACGAGCCATTCTGCAAAGTACCAGTCATCACTTCTTCTAAGGAAGAGCAAAAACTTATAGCAACATCCAATAAGGTAAGAGGGAGCAAGCTGTGCTTGGTCCCTGGGGGAAGTTTGAGCACACACCCTGATTACAGCTAGGCAGAGCTCACCACCCAGAGTGACAGATCTTGGAGTCACCGTGGATAGTTCTCTGAAGACGACCATGCAGTGTGCAGCGTCAGTCAAAAAAGCAAACAAGATGTTAAGAATCATTAAAAACGGGATAGAAAATAAGATGGAGAATATCTTATTGTCCTTATATAAATCCGTGGTATGCCCACATCTTGAATACTGTGTACAGATGTGGTCTCCTCATCTCAAACAAGATATACTGGCATTGGAAAAGGTTCAGAGAAGGGCAACTAAAATGATTAGGGGGTTGGAACGGGTCCCATATGAGGAGAGATTAAAGAGGGTTGGACTTTTCAGCTTGGAAAAGAGGAGACTAAGGGGGATATGATAGTGGTATATAAAATCATGAGTGGTGTGGAGAAAGTGAATAAGGAAAAGTTATTTATTTGTTCCCATAATATAAGGACTAGGGGCCACCAAATGATATTAATGGGCAGCAGGCTTAAAACAAATAAGAGGAAGTTCTTCACACAGCGCACAGTCAACTTGTGGAACTCCTAGCCTGAGGAGGTTGTGAAGGCTAGGGCTATAATAACAAGGTTTAAAAGAGAACTAGATAAATTCATGGAGGTTAAGTCCGTTAATGGCTATTAGCCAGGATGAGTAAGGAATAGTGTCCCTAACCTCTGTTTGTCAGAGGGTGGAGATGGATGGCAGGAGAGAAATCACTTGATCATTACCTGTTAGGTTCACTCTCTCTGGGGCACCTGGCATTGGCCACTGTCAGAAGACAGGATACTGGGCTAGATGGACCTTTGGTCTGACCCAGTCTGGCCGTTCTTATGACAGCTGACTCTTTGGAATGTGGCCCACTAGTTTTCAGAATTGTGCATGCTCAGGAACCCATCTGTTAACTTGCGAGTCTGAAAACTGGTACTTGGTCTCTCTGCAGCCTAGTTATTCCATCTGAATTAGACATTAAACAGCTTTTCAGCTAGGTCTTTAAATGGGTCTACATTTAAAAAAAAAAATGCATCTTACAGTGGGGGCCTTCTCTGCCTTATCTGTATTCAGATAAAGTCGGTAGGGAGGACAGGTTGACTTAAGGCATCAATAGGGGGCTATAGAGCCTTTCACCTGTCTTACCAGCCCAATAGTGACTGATATTTGCCTGCCATGAAATGTTAGTGGCTCCTGTTCCTATTAGACAGGTATGCACTCTCCTGCCTGCTATCCCTCCCCCCCACAAAATGCCACCACAGCAGGCATTAACTGGGGGTCTCATCAGAGGCATAAAGGACTGGAATGGCCATGGAGAGCCAACTATGATCTGGTCACCACAGCCCAGGGACGTCAGGGTTAAGGCACGCTGTGAGGGAAGCTTGTGCTGTACCTGTCCTGGGGACACAGGGCTGCCACGCTAGCACCAGGTAGCAGTCTCAGCGTCATTTCCACAAACGGGGGGTGTACGCACAGTACTATCACTTCATATGACCCCTTCTCTGCTACCGGGGCGTGCCTGGAACTAAGGTTGCAGCTGTACTATAGCCAGTAAATTGTGCTTCCTGTATGTTTGTTTTCTTCCAGCCAGCAGTAAAGTTGCTGTATAACAGAAGTAATAACAAATATTCCTACACCAGGTAAAACAACTTCCGTTATCAGTTATTAAATGTACAGTTTCAACTGGAAATTAACAGTCAAACCAGATTCCAGGAGAATGGGCTTTTCCCTTTACTGAGGGGGTGTTGTTGACATACGCCGTAAGCACTTTTCCTGCAGTTTGTGGAGTCCCTGGGGGTTAGCTTTCCATGGGAGACGTTTCCATTGCTAAGTGCACACTTGCAGCAATAAAGAGCTCTCTCTTTAATACCCGGCTGTGACCTGCAGGGGCTCCATGGCAAGATGATGCCCTGTCTTCTGCATGGCCTGCAGCGTTCTTACCTACAGAGTTGGCAGTTGGCCAGGAGCCCGAGGGCTGTGCCTACGTGGCTCTCAGTTGGGCAGGTGTGGTGGCTGGGCTCCTGGGCTCATATGTGACAGTATATAACTCATGACAGCACTGGCCCAATCCAGCTAATGCTAAACTTTAGTAGATGGACTAGGTTAGTTGAGGGATGGATCCTGAAGCGGTTACTCCCAGCACTGACTGCACCTTCTCCGCTGAAGGCCAGTCACACTTCAGCTGCAGGCTCTCTCCCCTAATGCAGTGAGTGATTCGTAGTGGGATGAAGCAGCCCTGGAGCTCAAGTCTAAACAGCCTTGAAGGCTAGTACAGTAAATAAAGGGAGGCAGGACATGTAGACCTCCAGCTGCCTGACTCTCCATAGTTCTTGACATTTCCTCTGCATGGCATTAACTCTGTTTGACTGATGCCCTGTTCTCTTGCAGTAATTCTGACGACAACATGCTGAAGAACATCGAGCTGTTTGATAAGCTGTCGCTGCGGTTTAACGGGAGAGTCCTCTTTATTAAGGATGTGATAGGAGACGAGATTTGCTGCTGGTCTTTCTATGGACA
>NW_020664585.1:3709571-3802084 GCF_002925995.2 Terrapene triunguis
TGTTTCAGAACCAGACCTGCTCTGGGGCTAGGTCTTGCTGGTTGGCAGCGACTATTTTTTGTTGTTTAGTGCTGGCAGCTACTCAGGCTCAAGTTCAAAATTCAGGAAGTATGTTAAAGTGAGCTGGTTATGGCATCCCCTGCTTGAGCTTCGTGGTGATGGTTCAGTGAAAGTGGTATGCTAGGGAATAGTGAAGAACCCTCAGCTTCTTTATGGCGGGGTTCAAGAGTGGGAGATATTTATGCATTATGTAAATGGAGGGCTAGGAATAAGCTAGACTTGCATAACATTTTCCCTAAGGCGTCCAGGATTTCTACTGTAGTCAGTCACCATTTAACATTTCCTCTCAAACCCAGAATGTAATTTGAAGGTTCATGCTAGATGACTGTTTTTCCGCTTTCTCCTGAATCAACAGGAATGCCTTTTCTTTAGAGCTGCCCGAGATAATTCCAGCATGGGCTACTCCTAACACCATGTAATCCTAGTCTAAATACGGAGCTAATTAGACATTTACTCATAGTTTGAGTTCCATAAGGGATACCAGGAGCTTCACCTCTAGTGCTGTTATACTGGGGAGAAATGGGTGGACATCCCTTTAAGTGTCAATATCTCCAGCTATTCTCCACTGTCTCTATCACAGCATATTCTAGGCCACCTGGAAGAAAATGACTATAATCTATAGAATACTATATAGACCTCTACACTTTCTAAGATTGTTGCAAATAATGTGTTTTATCTACCTCCTAGTCTCTTGTTGCATAGTAGAGAGTCAAGTACAAGTGATGGGGGAGGTTCATATATTATTCAGAGGGAGTGGATGCTATTAAAAATAAGAATAGCCAGAGTTAGTTCGTTCTAAGTTTTGGAAGGAATATAAAGCCTCATGCTTCAGGGATTTGAAGGAGACCTTCACACGGGGCAGATTGTCCCTCATCTTCTGTTGTAGAGTTTCTTGCAGCTTCTGCTGATGCAGAATGGTATTGGCCTCTCTTGGAGTTTGGATGATGGACTAGCTGGACCACCTGTCTGGTGATTCTGGTTTTCCAGTAATGTGGCTAGCAGGAAGTCTGACAAAAGTAATGGTTATACCGTAAAATTAGTATAGACCTGATTATATCACTTAGCATTTGTCAGAATATTAGTTTTAAAGGTATTACTATCTTGGTTAGTGTCACTAGATGTTTCTCCTCTAAAGTAATGTTTTGTAGGAATGGTATAAAGCCATACATACACCTGCTTGCAGGGATTACTGGACAATCAATATTTTGACTTGTTTATTCAATGGTACATCACTCTTGTGTAGCTTAAATGCATCAAGCCTTGGAGACTGCTTGTCAGAGGCAATGGTCTGTCAGCCAAAGATGATTTTCATGGTACAGTTCTGTCTATAGTACTTGTCTTCTAGATCCTCAAACGTTAACTTTCTAGTAGTAAAGTTTTCTGTAATGAGGTCACTGTGGTAAAGCTAGTTTCAAACCAAACAGTCAGTTTAGCATCTTGAACTATCACTGTGTGTAACTGACAGATGTGGGCTTAAAGTGCAATCATAGCAATGTTTTGTATGTAGATACTGTAATAACTCCCCACTTGTCTAATATTAGAGAAGCCCTTCCAGGGTCCAGTGTTTAAGCTAGGCTATTCATTTTAATCTCAAGTCTGTACTGACCCAGAAAATGGCTTGTCTGTCATGGGTACATGTGATTTTTGATTTCTAAAACTCTTGTCACAATGAAGGAAGTTGTTTTGTTCCCCCCCCAATTGTTCAGTTGGGGGGGTTATTTACAAGCCTAGCTTGGTTGGGGGGGGGGGGGGGGGGGAGGGGGGGGGAGGAAGAGAAGAGGAAAGCCTCTACTGAACTGCACACTTCTATATTTCCAATACGTTGTACTTTTAGCTCTTCCTTGTTTACTAAAGCACAACCCACCACGGTTACAGGGCTCACTGGTCAGTTGTGTAGGAGTGAGTGACATGAAATCTACATTTTCTGTCAAGTGGTCCAATCTCTCCCACTGTCTTTGCTATGGCACTAAGTGAGCTGTGTTTCCAGGGGATAGGTAGCTTCCTTTTCATTCAGGAATGTATAGTGCTAACAGCATTTCCATTTCTATTGTGATGAGCCCAGAGAAGAAGGAAATACACAAGACTGTATTACACCTTGAGCTTAGTATAAATACAGTGGCTTAGATTTCTACTGCTTGGTGGTACAATTTAACCAAAAAAAAAAAGCTTTCTATAAACACCACCTTTCCCCAGCCCTTTTTAATCAGACTAAAAGGTGGCATTTCCCCCTCCTAAAGAGCTGTTCAGTTATACTAACACAGCTCAAGCAAAGGAGCAGGGTTTTTTAAAAGCTATGTTAGTCAGAAGGAAGGATTGAGTTACTGTGACAGCAGTTCAGTACATTCTTGGTTTAGCTCTCTAATTGCCTTAGTTATGCAATACAAGTGTACCATTGTCTTGTCTGTTAGAAAATAATGTGCAGTGTGTGATCTGATCCGACTGTAGTTATGGATGGGACCACAACTCATTGCCTGTATGGAGGCCATGACCTCAGAGGGCCTCCCTCATGCAGCAGCAGGGAACAAAGCATCCTCTATAGTACAAAGATTATTAAATAGGGTAGAAGTTTCAACAAAGCCTTAATTATGCTGCAGAATATTAAAACCACCAGCCAGGGCCTGAAGACCAGCAGAAAGGTGGCTTTTAGATTGTATTGGAAGCCTTGAATACAACCCCTTAGCTGTTAGCACACAGCTTTCATCTGCATACTTTACAGACACTGGCAAGTCAATCTTAGTGCAAGCCTCACTGTGCTTTAAAATAGATCTCCCCTGACACAACAGCTGGCTTGGGATCCTTTCACTAACTTACAGGCTTTCAATACCATCCTAAGAGTACCATTTTCTTTTCAAGGGTGAGCTGTTCTTTGAGCAGCAGCAGCAAGGCCAAGAGATCATCTAGAAAACCTTTGCCTCTACAACTTTCATGAGATGAAAAGAGATGCAGTGTTTATGCAACTAAGGTCACCCCCAGTTGGTAACAAGCAATATCTTATCAACCAGCAGCTGTGAGAGATCAAGTCGAAGTGCATAACTGTTTCAGGCTCTTGCCCATGTGTCATGGTTTCCAGCATGCACTACAAGCAGTAATACTGACAACGCAGAGTGCAGCTGATCAAGTTTATTCATGGAAATATCTTGTCCTTTAAGGTAAAGCAGCAAAGCTCAAAGCTGCCCCTTGTTTAAGGCTTGGTTCACTGAGTGTTCTCCACGCCCTGGGTGACACTGAACGTGTGGCACTAGTAAGCTCGTCTGCTTTGTACAGTCACCAACTTTAGCTATGCACAAAAAGCTTAAGCTGGATTCCTACGTATGGTTGTGTATGCAGTATGTACTATATTTTGGTTTGATTATATGCAAAATAAATTAGAAATGTTTCATATTTACATCCCTATTGATTGTTGTTTCTCTTTAAAACCATCCCTCGTCTTATCCGGCTGGCTCCCATAGCAAGTGCTTTTTTAGGGGAAGCTAAAAATCACATTCTAGTCTCCCCCTAGGTTGATTGTTTTACCTTCCGAGATGGATTGTAGCTGAATAGCTGGTTAATCCAGACTCTTCCCCCTTCATCAGTACAGTAGCAGGATTTAGAGGCAGCAAGTCAAGGATATGCAGTCTGTGGCTTCAGCCCATCCCAAGCAGATCTTGGCATTCTCTGCTTTGATGGAGCAAGTGGAGGACTACCTGCCTCATACTTTGCAGCATAGGGAGCGCTGAGCTAGCAAGAACTATCTTTAATACATCTGCAGAGCCTGGGGAAGAGGGAAAGGAAGAAAAATACTTTGCCCCCACCCCCATAGCTGCCACCACACACATACCTGAGCTAGAAGAGGGGCCAATCAGCATCTGCATTCATTCCCTCTAGAACAGTGTTCAACTTGTTTTCATTTATGGACCCCTAAACATTTTTCAAATTGAGGTATAGACCCTTTTGGAAATCTTAATCTGCTGTGCCCCCCACCCCCCAGGCGTCTGCAGACAACTGGATGCAACCCACTGCTCTACCAGATTCACTTTCTAAGCAGCTAGAGAAGGTAGTTTTGTCTCAGTGAGAGGAGACAGTTGAAGACTCTGCAAGTCAAGAGATTGCGCTTTGTTCAGAAACCGATTGGAATTGGAAAAGGTTCAGAAAAGGGCAACAGAACTGATTAGGGGCATGGAACGGCTTCTGTATGAGGAGAGATTAATAAGACTGGGACTTTTCAGCCTAGAAAAAGAGATGACTAAGGGGGGGGGATATGATATGATAGAGGTCTATAAAAACATCACTGGTGTGGAGAAAGTAAATAAAGTGTTATTTACTCTCTCATAACAAGAGCTAGGGATCACCAAATAAAATTAAGAGGCAGCAGGTTTAAAACAAAAGGAAGTATTTTTCCCCACACATCACACAGTCAACCTGTGGAACTCCTTGCCAGAGGATGTTGTGAAGACTAACAGTTAAAAAAAAACAAACAAACCACCAGCTAAGTTCATGGAGGATAGGTCCATCAATGGCTATTAGCCAGGATGGGCAGGGATGGTGTCCCTAGCCTCTGTTTGCCAGAAGTTGGGAATGGGCAACAGAAGATGGATCACTGATTCCCTGTTCTGTTCATTCCCTCTGGGGCACCTGGCATTGGCCACTGTGGGAAGACCGGATACTGGGCTAGATGGACCTTTGGTCTGACCCAGTACGGCCATTCTTACATTCTATTGTTTCAGCTCAATTAAATTTAAAGTCAAAGAATGTTTTTCCCCCCATCTTTTATTTTCATTTCATTACTATTTTCAGTGCCTTGTACTCATACAGTGCACTGTGTATAGCCATCAATATACCAAACATGAAGAATGACTCGAAGACTTCTGTCTACTATAGGCACTAACTGGCCAGAAAGAAAGCTGGGTGAATGAGGTTTCCAGCTAAGCAACCTCATCTAGTACTATGTTGAGTCAAGTAAAGAGAATGTTCAGAGCGCACACTCACTCTGCCCACTTAGTCTCTGGTGCATCAGGGTGAAGTCTAGGCTGTCTCTCATGGGGGCAGAGATGGTTCCAGATCATACTGCCACATTTGCCTGCAGTTTGTGAATTACTCCTGGTTAGTGCCATGAATTGCTCATTGATCCCTACTCAACCCCTTTTGTTTTTGCTCAAAGTCTTTCCTGGATGGGTTAAGATCTTAACTTTACTTACCCAGTAAGTTAAGACAGCTACTTTGCATATCAGAGAATTTCATCGTTTGGGTTAAACAGATTTATGAAATTTAGTAACTAGAATCTACATCAATTGGAATGTTACAGCAACATAATGGAATCTAGAATATTAACTTTAGTTTAAAAAAACCCCCAAAGAGCTGAAATGATGCAGGTGAACTCAAATCACAACAGTCTTATGGCAGCAGAAAGCTTTCAGCTGGAAGATGTCAGTGCTGATCTCATCCAGTGGGTTCCTTTCTGTTATGAGCAAAGATAGTGATAAGCAAAGCAGGAATTCCTGTTCACCATCAGGACTTTGTTCTGGTTGACACCTGTGATAAAAGGAAGGCGTTATTAGCTATTTTATTCCAGTGCAGACATTCCAGCTTTGGGGAGAATGGTGTGGAAGAACTACTCCAGTGCCAGGAAGCACATTATGCTACATGCACCTCTGGGTATCAGCAAGGACAGCAAAGTGATGCACCCAGGTGCTTTAGTTATGGCTAAAAACCCATTGGTACCCAGAGACAGTGGAGAAAAGACATGGACATACCAACTGCCAGCTTTAAATTAAGTTGAAGTGTTCCTTAACATGCTGGCATAGTTGCCTGTGAAACAGCTTCTGAGAGACACTCCTACCTTTCACTATATGGTGTTAATTTGCTACCTGGTGCCCATGAGACATTTGGGCTGGTGGAGGAAGAGTTCCCTTTACTCTGGCTTGTTAGTCAGTCTTCCTGCTCTTCTCTACCCAAATGCTAGCAAGAGGGTAGAAGCAAGTCCCTAGTACCAGACAGAGTGAGGCAGGATTTATCCACCAGTCTCTAGAGACTTGATAGTGCCTTAAAGACATGGTTGTGCTCTGGAAAGTAACTGCCAATGGAACTGTGAGGTTCTTGCTTTCTCAGGGAAAGCATGTAAAGTTTGCTTATTTCTTCCTAACCACCAAACTCTGCCCGGGACCTGAAAGTCCAGCTGTGTTTGTAGGCTCACACATTGCCACCATAGAGGAAGATTCTGCAGTTGAGTCTGATGAACAAGTCTGTTGCTGCAGAAGCCAGAAGAGAATCTAGCTCCCCCTCCATTGCCAGGCTGGCTCTGCAGGGCTAACAGGAGGAAGCAACCGTAAGAATGTGTAACTGAGGCCTGGTCTACACTACGACTTTAATTCGGATTTAGCTGCGTTAATCCGAATTAATCCTTAACCCGTCCACACAACGGAGCCAGTTACTTCGAATTAAAGGGTGCTTAAAATCGATTTCTGTACTCCACCCCGACGAGCGGAGTAGCACCAAAATCGATTTTGTAAATTCGAATTAGGGGTAGTGTGGCCGCACACCACCGAATTAATGTGGTTAAAAACCGAATTAATGTGCTTAGTGTGGCCGCGCACAATCGAATTTATACAATCTGTTTCCCAAATTCGAATTATCTAAATTCGAATTAATCTCGTAGTGTAGACGTACCCTAAGGTGAGTAGGCAGGACTCAGGATACACAGAGTGGAGATCTATTGAGTAAGATGAAGCATAGTCATTTATCTGACCCCAACACTGTAATGCACAGACAACGAGAGGAAGTGATCGGTCCCGTTTTCTAAATGAACAGAGCAGTCTCTGCTCACTTACGTCACCCACGTGAAGAGCGTTCGTGTCAGATGTAACTTAGAATTCTAGTTCTTAAATCAGGTCTTACCACTGTTAGGCGTCCATTTTTGGCTTTATAGATCTGAGGCTCCTGCCCAGTTGTGAAAGCTATCATCCCTTCTTTCCCAGAACTGATGTGAAACTGGAGGCTGCAAGTACACAAATGTATATTACTTGTTACGTGCTTTCCTTACTTTACTCTAAGGCTTTACTCTAAGATCCTCTTTGGTTCTGTTCCCCAGGCAGATCTCATTAAGTTAAAGTTCAAAACTCCTCAGACAGATAAATTCTCTAAACAATTGCACACGTGCAACCAAGCCAGAACAGCCGTTTGATTACTAGAACACACTAATGAAGGGGGGGGGGGAAATAAGCAAGCTAAATTAGGCAGCATGCCTGGCCTGGCCGGACTGAACAAGCGTAAATGCTGTATTACAGTAACCGAATCAGAAGGAAGATAAAGAGCAGGAAAACGTATCTTTTGCAGTCCATGTGTATCGATCCTAGACTGAAACCAATCACCTCCCTGTCTCCTGAAAGCCCACAAGGCCTAAATACATACTGCGCTGGTAGCGTTAGTCAGATGTTATCTGCAAGAAACTGCCTCTTCTCAGTGTTTAGTGTCTCCAGACCCTGCTCCTCTCTAGTTGAGAGCAGCATTTTTCTGGAGTGATCTGGCTGGCATCCTGTCTATCCATTGGGTCAGCACAGCTCAGTTTAAAGAAAACCCAACCATTAAGCTGCTGGCAGTTTAAGGCTCCTCCATGATCTTGTCTTTGCAGTATGTTCAATCAAAATGAACAGGGTATCACCCAGATGACTACACGACAGTCAAATAATTCAGACTTGTTCCCATTGCAGGAAGCAGTTGTTTGAAAAATATTGCATTTAAAAAGTTATGCAATTAAAAGCTCTTTTATAAGTAAAACTGACACAGCTGATTATCCAGCTACACAGACATGCTGGAACCCATATTTACTACGGAGCCATATCATTCACACCAGCACTAATACACTATAGTCCACTTGTTGAACAGATGCAGCACTATACCTGGTTCACCTACATTAACTAAGCCTGCAAAGAAGTCACTACCACAGCTGCTGCTGGGGAAATGTTCTGTGAAACAATTACCTGAAAACTACCTCCAAGCTCCGGATTACTCTCCTAATGAGCTTAAGGGCCAAATCCTGCCCTTTGACCACGTAAGGACATTGCATTATTAGGTAGGTGTGGACTGCTGGGTCAAAAGATTTTTGGCTGACTAAATGGGAGAGCTCAGTGCCACATAATCCCTTTATAAGATGTAGCATGAATGGCAACACAGGTGCTTACCTTCCCTGAACAACTTGGACAGTGTTTTGCTTATTGGCCAGCATGCTGAGCTTTGTGACGGTCTCAAAGATGTGCTCGCACTGAAGGATCACGTCTCCCTAAAAGCAGAAATGGCGACAAAAATAATTCAACATTCTTAGGCACAAGGGCAAAGAGCTTTTCGTCTCAGACCAGCAGTTAAGCTAGACAACGTTTGTAAATGTAGGGAAATACTTTCACAATGGCCTAGCAGTGGCATCAGAGAAATGTCCGACACATTTTCTAATGATAGGTAACAGTTTATGGTTATTTTTTCCCCCTCTCAAACCAGTGATCCTGTATAAGGAGGTTTGTAAAATGCTGCCCCTAGTGTATTTGGTATTTATAGTGACTTGGTTGTTTCATGTGAAGATGTTCCACATTCGTCTGGCTCACTAGGAGCTTTCTGGTAGTTTACCTTCTGTTTGTTGTCCTCAGGAACATGGATGACCAAGAGCCCATCACTCAGATTGCTGGTAGAAATACCTTAAAAAAGAACCCAAAAATTAGAGCAAGAGAAACAGCCACTTTCAGAGATAACCGTAAAACGCAATCCTCATCCTGGGTGAAGGTTGGTGGTTTTGTTTACAATATCAGGGCCCTCAAGCTGTGGCTTGTGTGGAGAAAAGGATAGTACACTGAATTTGTACCTTTTCAAGTATGAGGAAAAGGTTCTCTCCTGCTTACCAGCTCCCAGAAACCTTTGCTCCAACAGCAGCTGAGAAACAAGCATCAATGCCAATTCCTGGGCATTATTCTTACATTGCTTCCTATTTTTTTCCCCTATTTTAAATTCCTAACATATTGAAACAGCTAATTTTGAAAATATTCTGTTATCTAGCGATAATCAAGGATTTTTTGATGTGTAACCCTCATCCCCTCCAACAAGTTCTACTATCTTGCCAGAATGGGGTATTTAAAAAAAAAAAAAAGCGCACACACTTTGAATGTGCAGCCATGCCTTTCCAAATTATGCCAGTTTCATGGACATGTGCATAAACTGCTCTTTAGTGATGTTTGGAAATTCTTATTTCCTCTGAAGAATCTAGTACGCTAATCCCTTTTGCCTTGTGTACTGTTTGCTGTAACAAACAGAGATATAGTTCCCCAACCTTGAATAAAAATGTGCATGCAGCACATATATGGGTACAGACTACTACTCTACTACAGAGATTAGTGGTTTTTATAAATAGAAAGGATCTGTGCAATCAGTGGAGTGACCTGACATTTGTTCCCCAGATGAGGTCTGGTTTCTCAGGTCATTTAATAAGATTCCTCTCCAAGAGATGCTTGTTAGTTACAGTAATGGAGAATCAAGGGTGTTCTCTCAAACAAGAGTAGCGATATATAGTTACTAACCCCCCTGAGTAATTCAGCCCAGAACTGAATGAACCCTTTAGACAATAGTAAGACTTAAAGGAAAAATACCTGTAGAGTAGGGTTGTTTAGAAAAGTGTCTAGTTTCTGATACTCAGGCACATGGTCACATGCGGTCACACTGCATTAGCTGATGAATTGTGGTCATCCTTCAGCGAGTCAGCAGGAAACAAGTGAAGCAATAACCCTCCGTGCTTGAGAACATCTTTTTACAAACCACCAAGAAGTGTAAAGGATTTAATCACTAAGCTAAATAGCAGGTGAGGGGGTTGGAAACCTGGAGGGGAGGAGGAATTAGCAAGGGGGTAAGCCCTCTTTCTCTTCACATTCTGCCCCTTTGCCAAGACCTTGATGACCTCTGCAAGAGAAGAAGAACTAGCACTGACTTACACGGTTACCTTTCAGAGTCGCATAGTCTATTTTCTGTTTGATCTTGGCCATTTCCACCACATAAGCTGCGGACTGGGTCAGAAGAAGTTGCCGTTCTCGTGCTTTAAACCCGTTCCTGTCGTATTTTACAACTGGCGTCACATACTGAAACAACATGTGAATGTTAGCAGCTCCCACTGAGGTTAGGTTCCGATGGAGACAACTCAGGAAGCAGGCAACATTGGCCTGAAATTCTGGGAACTATAGCATAAGACAAGATTTAGGGTGTTATTGCCTTCTCCTGCTTAGAATTCACTTGAAATAGATAGTACTGGTTTTGTTAAGCTATGAAATTGGGGGTGGGAGGTTTTGCTGTGAGTGGGGGCAGATCACAGTCAGTTATGTGCTGGCAGAGGCACAACAATAATGGGGCATTAAGTTGTTGGGTTTCCATCCTTCAGCCGTCCCAGAAAAGGAAAGCAGCACTGAATTCCCTACCAACCACTCACTCCATCTACAGGATTCTCAAAACAGAATCAATCAGAGCCTGAAGATGCTGTTAATGTGTTAGGTCAATACGCCCCATAAGAACTCCCCAGACACATGATCAGATCAATGAACTCTCTCCCCCCCCCCCCCGCCCCAATGAAGGCTTAAAAAGAACCTTTACACTATAAATAATTTCATGTTTCATCAGCTTCCTAGGTACATACTTACTCAAAAGCAGCACCAGGATGAACTTTAAAGTTAACTCCTATAACCCAGAGATAGGTCTGGCCAGTGTGGAAATATTTGGCTACATTGGTTATTGGATTGCATAGACCATCCTTTAGAACTGGCTGTGATTTTGAAGTCACAAGGTTAACCTTGGCACATTTACAAGTCTTGGCAGTGACCTGGTTAAGAGGGAGGGTGACGACAGTGAGATGTTGCTGATAAGCTGTTCAATCGCAGATTTCTCCTCCTTACCTTGACCTTCTCACCACGAATTAGTTGCAGTACTTTGGGGTTTATTTCTTTCTCACCTAAGGAGCAAACCAGAAACACGTACCACACGGTATGTAAGTGTGTGCAGTGCCACCATGTCCATCAGAATTGATCCAGCCTCTGCAGTCACTGTTTTAATCTCATTAAGCTTCATCCACCTTCTAACGCTGAACATTCCATGATTTTATGGCCTCACTTAGAGGGACCCCTGAAAGGGTTCCTGTGAAATATTTGTCCCACAATGTTAAGATTCATTTACTGAGTAAGGACATTTTATAGTAATCTACCTGTCTCTTGCCCCATTGATCTCATAGGGGTACAGCCTCAGCTTGGACTGGACTAGCTCCCACGGATACTTCTTCAGTAACCAGCTCTCCTTTCTCGACAGAGATCTAGGGGGGCTCCTTCTCAGAAAGCATCCCACCATTCATCCAAACCTTCGTCTCCCAACGCAACCGAAACACACTACAACTGTGTGTATTTGAAAGGTCTCCTCTAACAGATGGTCTTTAGGCGTCAGTCCATAATAAGCAACAGGACGCTGGAATCCAGAGCTGAGTCAGCAGAAACCACCACTACCACTTCCTACAGGAAGTAACTGGATAGCCCTCACTCAGGCAAAACTTCCACAGACCGGAGGATCTGTTGCCCAGTATATTAAATGGGACCACATTGAGTAAGGCGCACAGGAGTGAAGTGGTTTGTTGTATACTCACTTAGCCTGGTGTCTGCAAAGGGCTGGCTTACGCTCTGCAGGTAGCCATCCTTCTTCCCTCTGAAAAGGGCACTCGCTACTACTTTTTGCTGCAACTATTAAAAAGAAACAAAAAAAAACAAACCAACAAACCAACCACCTGTTTCTATTCCCAGTCGAGTTTCCCACTAGCCAGACTAGAGCCTGAGCGAAGGACATCACTCTTAGTGCAGGGTTCCTGCGACTTGCTGCGTTTCTCCCACCCAGTTTACTTTATTCCTGTGCTGCTACTGCAAGGATTTAGTAAACAACCAGCCTGACTTTTTTATTAAAACAAAAAACACCACACACTGTTCCTCTGAAAAGTGATGGGCAATAGTCCCATTCCTATTACACAGGTCTCCGCTCAGGCAATGGGGAAGAACAGTACTGTGTATTTAAAATACCCCACAACGGAAGGTCAGGGCCATCACCCTCAAAGAAAAGCACGAATATTTATTTTCCTACTGCAAAGGGGAGAAGGCATCATTGTTTGGGCTAGCATAAAATGTAAAGTTAATTACCTTTTATAGCTTTTGCTTTGTACCACTCGCTAAAGAAAAGGACTTATCTGATGGAATGTCCTCTACCACGTCCCTTCATGAGCACACACATACTCCATATATTACCTGGGCCTTCTTCTCAGCTGTAATCCCTTGACAATATTGTCGCACGAGGTTCCTCATGCAGATTTTCTTCAGCATCTCAGAGGTCTACCGAAAATAATAGAATGTATTTCCAATGTAAACATGCACCAGGTGTCCAGACGTAACTGGTGTGGAGCTAAACAGGCAGCATGGACTGAATTTGTGAAATTTAGTCTCAGCTCGGACACCAATTCCATGTCTGACTTTGGTACAAGTCAACCTGTCCCTCAGGTTCCCTCCCCTCCCCCCCCCCCCGCCCAATAAAATGGGTTTACTCTAGGGAGAGATGGTTCGTGTTTGTGCAGTGCTTTGAAGATGCAGTACATTAGGTGAATGCAGAGTTGTATTTCTGAAGCTGAAGTGATCAAGGAAATGGGAGTTTCATACAAGAACAGATGCGGTTTCTGTAAAAATGACAGTTCAGAATCCCAGACAGATGGTTCAAGAATCTGATGTATTCTGACATCCCTGTACCAAGGATTAGAAGGCCAATAAAAAGGTAAACAACTGTTTTAAATTTAGTATTCTCTTGGGGATCATCTGAACTGTTCATCCAGTTCTTACACCAAGCGAGGCCATACCTCTCAGCCTGCCAAGCCCCAGCTGTGGGATATAATGTGTGACAGAGATCCAAGAGGACACACAAATTATTCATGCTGCAAGTTTAAAATGCTGTGGGGTTCGTTCTTCTACTGCAACATAGGGTTGCCAACAGTCCCTTATTACATCTCTCTACAACAAGATCAGATTTGCTGAGTGCTACAAAAAAAGAAATACCCCTGGCAAATGTAGGTGTATAGTGCTTAGTATTAATAATGTCAGGAGGGGGTGGATGCGGGTCCTAAGAAATGTCCCTTATTTTTGTAATACATCGTTGGCAACCCTAAGTAAGTAACTGATCTCAGTGTAATGAGTGTGAATTTCTGATGTTAATTTTCCACAATAAAATTAGTGGGGACGGCGGCAACACTGGAAGCGAAGTGAGCAGCTTCTCTCGGGACACTTGAGCGCGATTCGCTGCAGGCTGAGCGCAGAGCTGGAGGGAGTCACTTCACTGGGTTATAAGGGAAGTTTACACAAACAAGCAGTGCCTTGAAACTGTATCACTATCTCGCAAACCCTGTCCTCACCTCTTCCAAGATAGCAGGAGGCTTGAGCCAGTTCTTGTCCAAGACATTTTTGGGAACGTGGTCTCTGAGCTTCGTGAGATAGGTGTACTGCACAAAGCTTATAAACTCATTGTTTTCTGGGCAAAGAGGATTTTTTCGATTGATGAAGCCTTTTATAAACCTACAGGAAAGATCCTAATCAGAACTCTTGCTTACAAATGGAATTCAGAAAGTAATGGGAGCAGAAGGTAAGTCAAGTTAGAAAATTCATGCCAACCATTGCTTAGTACAAGTCAGAGAAAGCATTGCAACCAATCTCCTTAGCAGAGAACCTCAAGTTTACAATATGCTAAACACAAAGTACTATTTCACTCAATACCCAAACCCCATTTTATGGAAGCCATTAATTTTTAATGCACTAATAAATTGTGCTTGCAAGTTTAAGAGAAGATCTATTTCTATTACCTTCTGCTCTTAGATTCCAAAGCACTATTTTAAAAGGTCAGGCAAGAGTCAGGTTTAAAGACATGGAGAGTGGGCAACTTCTAGAGATTTGGTTTGAGGATCACCCATGAAGTCTGGACACTCATTCAAAACACAAGAATCTACCTGGGCTGTGAAAGCGGACCACAAAGTTCATGAGAAGGGGCTTGAGATTTCTGGTCAAGCCAGAAATAACCATGTGAAGATGGTCCAGGTAAGAGCAACATTTTCAAAGGGGTAACGAGTGGCAGATGAGAAACGGACATGAAGTAGGTATTCTGCCATAGGCACCTACAGGCTGGACAAGCGTAGACTTATACTTGCTAGGTACCACTCTGGGATCACCCCACCTGTGCCCCAGTACGTACGTACGCGCACACACACACACACACACACACACACACTCCCCCTCCCTCCCTCCCTCCCCCTCACCTTTTACCTTCCCATGGTTAAACCTACCTTTTGATGGTCTCAACAGCCCAAATTCTTCTCTTGGCCTCTTTGCGTGCCAGCGCCCCTCTCCAGCAGGCCTCGAGCTTAATAGCTGCAAGAGTCAGCCATACGGATAGGTTACACTTAGAAATATTTATAGTCCCTTTGCTGTCGAATCCTGCTAATCCCCTGCTGATTTGGAAGCCAGGAAGAGTTTCCTTAGTAAAGGGCATGAATGCTTCAGGCCTCTCCTAGAGTACCATACATCTCCCTGGATCCAGCACTGTGTGTTACAGTGGCTCTGTTGAAGAGGATGTGGGGATATTGGGGTCCTAAACTTCAGAGCAACACCAGGCCCAATGTCCTCAATGACAATAAGGCCAGCATGATGCTTGATGTATGCAGTTAAACCAATGTTTAGACCTGCTCTTATTGTTAGTGTCCTTTGGAGAGTACAGCTGTCCTTTTAACATACTTGGATAGAAACAGGACAAGCCAGCGAGCTAGTTAGAACAGAGCTGCTTGGTTTGACTAACAAACCAAGCAAAAACTTCTCTCCTGAAGCATTCAGACATTCCCAGTGCTGTAGCATCCAGTTACGATCCCTCCATAGAGCAGAGGGTACTACACTTACGCAGCATTGATCGCCTCTCCGGTACTGGGATGGGACGCGCACGCACACACACACACACACACACACACACACACACACACACACACACAGTAGGAAACAGGGTCACACAAGCTAGTGGAGTAACAAAGCAACTGGCTGACTCTCTCTAACGCTGCTGTCAGCCATGGTTATTTGGCAGCTAAAGACAAGTCACACATCCCTAGCTGGGGTGAGTATAGTGCAGGTGCAGTTGCTGGCAGGGAAGTCGTATCCTCAACCTCCAGACTTACAAACTCCTGTTGGGAAACTCAGCACTAAGGAATGATCAAAACTTACCTGCTTCCTTCTGTTTCTTGTATTCTCTCTTCCCTAAGCAGCCTTTGTATCTGGCCTGTATTCTCGTAACTGAAAATAAAACACATGTCTTGGTACTATGGAGTCTCAGCCGTTGGAGAGATGCCCTTCCAATTTCACAAGGAAAAGGCATCCAATTCAAATCAGCCTTAAAATATCCTGTGATAGGGTCACTCTAAGAAGGAATGGGTGGGGAGTTTATCTGAGAACAATTAAAGCATGCAGGTTCTGCACAGGGCACAAGGTCATTGGCAAAAAGAGGAACACAAGAACAGCCATGTCGGAAGAAGTGGGGTCCACCTACTCCATTAACCGGTCTCCAACAGCAGCTAGTACCAGATGTCTCACAGGCAGGTGCAAGAAACCCTATAACTGCCAATTAAGAGATAACCTACCTAGAAGGGAAGTTGTTTCTTGCCCTCAGGCAGATAGTGCTTGGCACAGACGGATGTCTCCCCAGCATCCCCATGGGGTGCAACTCCTCCAGGAGAGGGGGTGAAGCATCCACAGGTGCTCTGAGTGAATTCCACAGGGCTGATGTAACAGAACGCATGTAATGTGAATTTTGTTCTGACCCTGCAGTGTCTGCTTATTTCTAGTCTTCTTCAACAATCTCTTCAACCCCCACAGGGCCCTGCAGACTACGAATCTCACCTCACCTCTTGGACTATAGCTTCAGGTAACAGATGCACCAATAACTGTTCCTATCTATGCAGGCTTGGTCTGCTCTTTGTTCGGTCCATCTCCGAATGCTTTGTTATACGCCATTGCCGTGCATGGTAAGCTTCCTTTAAATGACTGGTTCTTGTAGGTGGCACTATTCAGAAGTGTTAGTGTGTGCTTGTGAACGGTTGCATTTCAGTGCCGGCAAAGCAATTCCCATTATGCATTTAAGATCTTCCTGGATGAACATTCCATGTAAATGACATTAGACTGGGTCCTTTTTATACGTGTATTAGAGCACTGCACTAATCATGACAAATCTTCGTTTTGTGGCACTCTCCAGAAGTTGGAAGTAGTAAGCCATGTTTAAGCAGCAGAGGTTTCCCAGCACATGCATTTTAGCATCTACATTTACACAGACAGTTAACCCAGCTGTTAGTCACAGTTGTGGTGCTGCACCCACAGAAGCTAAAGAGGTGCCCAACTAGCTATTTGTGTGTGCAAACTCAGTATTGTATGTGCAATCATGGTACCTGCACACACAAATACCAAAGACCTCAAGCTTCCCTGGAATCAGTCAGACCTGAAGTCCTTACCCCGTTCCTGTAACTTCCATCTCCCGAAAGCCCAGTAATTGCCTCCGGGGATGTTGTGTTTCTGGCATCTATTATTTTCTCACAAATGACTGAAGAATGCTCATAAAGGACAGACATTTTTCTTTTCATTATTCAGATGAAAAAGGGCTATTAGGCTCTGCATGATAAAAAGGCAATTGGAACTGTACCTAGCAGGTGTTTGCTGTATTCAAATGCATCTTCTGTGGCAAACAGAGTCCTTGGGAAACGAATGAATATTTTCGTTCTAAGAGAGAACACAGCCTATTAATCAAGATCCTCCATTGCAACAGTTTTAAAAGGAGCAGTATCCTGACCTGATTATCTGGTGTAACACACTGTGGCAAGAGAAAAGAGCATTTACCTTCCTAGTTTGTATTCTTCAGGTTTGTACCCAATGTGCTTTATGAGCCTCTCCACACCATCAGCTGCTGGTCCATGCCAATGAGGCCAAGTAGCCGGGCACAGGGACTTGTACCTAGAAAGCACATCAACAAGACTAGACTTAGTTTGAAAGAAAGAGCAAAGAGGCCAACAAGTAGATTAAAGTGGATGCAGATGATTACAGCAGATGAAGATTAGACATGTTCAGCACAACAGCAGTGGCTAAAACAGCTTCCTTCTTGCACTGATACCGCCTTAAATTCTGTAAATCCAAGACATTGAGCTAAAGTTTTTAGGTCTAGTCACCTAAATCCATACTGAGGGTCGCAAGAAGAATAGCCTAATTCTGAGGTGCTGAGCACAGCAGCATCTGAAAGCCCTTACACACAGAAAACGACCAGCAGTCTGCTGGCACCTGGGCATCCCTGCACACAGGAGACCTGAGCTTTATGTGACATTGGACTCCAAGAAACCTGACCTCACTGAGCCTTCACATTGTTAGGAGTAGCAACCTTTCGCGGGAACTCTGTTTACCTTTGCAAGAAGAGTTCATACTTTCGCCGGTATGCAAAGCCAGCTCGCCTCACTCGCAAGTGCTCCATCAACCCCAAGTACTTCACCTGGTGTCTTATCAGGACGTCATCAAACTTTCCTGCAGTGATTACAGAGTGAACAGGAATCACTTGTAAGTTCTCTCAGTGGCGCCACTCACTCACTATTCCATATACCACGAAAGGCAGCACTTCAGCAGGCAGGTGAAGTGTGATCACAGCATGGTAAGCTCCACTGAGTGTCTGCTGAACAAGTCAGTCTGTGTTTTACAGCCCCCATTACTATTTACTCTGAGCGGCTCGCAAGCTTTCACTGTAGTTCTGCTCACAACCCCCTTGTGTGACAGGCTGTGACTCCCCCACTTTGCAGATTGTGAGCTGAAGCAGAGAGGCCAAGGGTAAAATTTTCATCAGTGCTTAAGTCACACTTTCAAAGGTGATTTGGAATAAAATTGTAAAATGCACCTAAGTGAGCTGTCCAAGATCACACAGGAAGTCTGTGGAGAATGAAGGAAGTGAACCCTGCCCTTAGCTACCACCCTAACCACTGAACAATCCTCTCTGATCCTTGCACTCTGGCACCAGCCTGGCCCTGTGTGCTCCCTCCTCAGCAGCAAGCCTTTGTTCTGGGCCCCACTACCATTGCTACCCACCTTTCATTCAGCTGCGTGCACTTGGCAGCCCATGCTCCATGGTAGGCTAGTGACATGCTTCTCAGGGTACCCAGGACTGGGAATCACCTTGTTACCCCTCACCCCACCTCCAGCAATAAGGAGACTTGCTTGGGCTTACCTGGGTGTCAGCTCCCTGATACCACCAGCCTGTTAGCCACCCAAACCATCTCCTCAGGCCCCCTTTAACCCTGCAGGTTAATAGGTGCACCCCACTCCTTGAGCCCCTTTGAAGCATTCCCCAGTAATATTTAGCTCCTTGTCCACTGACCACTCACAGAAATACCAGGTTTGCTATCCCCAAGGGGACAGTGCACACACCAACCCATAGGATCAAATTCAGGATCAGCTCCTGGTAGAATACTACAGCACCGAGTTATATTAATAGTGAAAACAGCTGTAAGTTTGTCAACACAAAATTAAGATTTAAGAGACAGTGAATAAGGAGAACAGAAACAGCAAGGTGACGTACAAAACAAAATCAGAAATTGATGCTCTAGAAAGCATGTTAAGACAGGAGGTTGATCTCCAAGGAAGCCTGTCTAACTCAGATGTCCCTTACAGTGCCTCCAACCACAGTAGGTAGGGATCCTGTTTTCATGAATGGAAATCGCACTGCCTGATTACTTCCTCAGGTGCAGGAGAACCTACTCCTTATATTCCCCAAAGTTCGTCTGCCCCCAGAGACAGGGCAACCCGCTGTAGCTCATTCTCCAGTGTGCCCCTTTCTGGCTGACTCAGGATGTAAATGGGGCTTCCATTATGTTGCCTTACAACGCTTAAATTTACATTTCGACAGATGCCCATCTTACCTCCCGCCTTCTTTGATTGGAACGGACTTTAAAAACATATTTTTGGTACATATAAACAACTCCTTAAATATTGTCTGCACACACATTTCAAATGGATATTAATAACCAGCATGACTCACATGGATTTTAATAACCAGCAGCCCTCACATGATAGTCTTTATGGATAAAGACCATGAAAGCGGTGTGCTAGGTGTAAGGAGCTTGTCAGGGGCTGCTGTTACAGAGAAGTCGACCCCTTGGCAGCTGGCACCAGTGGGCCTCTGTGTCAACTAGTCATTAGACCAGGGCTTGAAACAAGGACACACAGTTGAACATGGAGGTGGTGGATGGGCCCTGGCTTGTACAGGCAAGGTCTTAGTCTGGTAAACTGGTACAGCTGCCCGAAGCGTTTGAGAAGCACCAGATGTGCTACAGTCTATTACTTCAAGTGAAGGTGCTTCAGCAGGGAGTGCTGGCTTTTTGAAACATTAAGTGGATAATGAATGGTCTTCCCCTCACACAACTTCAAGAATATTTGCTTTCTCTTGCCGTGTAAGAGTTTCATGCTGTAGCTCTTTGCACTTCTCCAAAGTGCCTAAATGTTAATTAAGCCTCACTATACTAGTGTGAGATAAGCGTGTCCATTTTGTAGGTCAGGAAGCAGGCACACAAAGTGACTTAGCTCAAAGCTATGTCATGGAGGGTGGGACCAAGACTAGAAGCAGAAATCATGACTCCCATTGCCCCATCACCACACCACCTCCCCTCCAAAAGCTAGAGCCTGACTCCAGGTCTCCCGCTCTAACCAGTGGCACACCCCCCCCCTCCTGCTCGCTGCTGGTTAGAAATTAGGCAGATTGATAAATGTACCATGTCAAGGCATTAAGCAGACCAGGAAGCAGCTATGGCCTGAAAGCGTTGAGGAGAATGGGTCTATTCGGAGAGGTGCAGTATATGGGTGATGGGGTTTTCTGCTAGTAAGAAGCACAAATGTTCTCCTGCATTCCCTGTCACCAGGAAAGAGGGTTCTTGCAGTATGCTGGGGGTACTTAAACCATGTTTGAAGATCAGTCTACAAAGTGCTGGCTGCATAGGGGTGACTGCCCGGCAACCCGCATGGCATGCCTTGAGGAATTCTAAGGGCTGTCTAGCACAGTAGTCTCCAAAGTGGGGTGTGCGCACCCCAGGGAGTGTGCAAGAGGATCCTTGGGGGTGTGCGGCAGGAGGAGCGCTTTTGGGGGGGGCGCGCTTCGGCAGTTCGGGCGGGAGTCTGAGCGGGTTTGGGTTTTTTTGGCGCGCTTTGGCACGGCAGGGGTGCATGCTCAAAAAAATTTTTACTGATAGGGGTGCGCGATCAAAAAAGTTTGGAGATCACTGCTCTAGCAGAAGAAAAAGCACAAACTAAGTAGCAGCTGTGTGTGATATAGGAAGTACGTGTAGCTAGGTAGTGTATAAGCAGCGCTAAAGTTCAGCGGCCAGACCCAGGGGGACCCACTTTCATTGAAGTTTGGCCTTTCATTGTGAAGTGTTCCAGGGCTGCTCCCTTACTGCATCTGGCCAGGTGTTGGACTTTGTGGGTTTTTTAAGGAGTTACACCATAGCTGAGGGTCTGCCTCTTCACCCCACTAATACCATGATAACAAAGACATCCCTTACCAGGCTCTTTGCCCTCGTTGGGTTTAATACACCGGATGTAAGAAGGCTCCTTGGACATCAGGATTTCGATTAGGCTAGCCAGGCTGTTTTTGAACTGGGTTGCAACCTGTACCAAAAACGAAGATCTCTATTAATGATACAGCTAAGACAGTGCAGTTACTGAAGTCAACAGTGAAGCCCTACTCCAGTCCTTGAGTTGTAGGTTGAATTAAAACACGTGTTTCCAAAATCCTTCAGTGAGGTGGGAAAACATTTGAATATGAAAATTCTGGAGGGTTTTGCTTAAACCAACCACCCTCAGAATCTGCCAAGCAGAGAGGTGTGTCAGGCAACCCTTAGGAATTGAAGGATCTTTATTTACCATGGAAAGCATCCAGCACAGTTTCAGGTGCTGAATAAATAATCAGTACCACTGAGGAGATGTATCACACTCCTTACTGAGATCTAAGCAGCAGTATTGGATTTTTTCCCTCCCCTTCAAGACTGCCTCAGTGTTGCTCAATTGAGGAATTCCACTGAAGTCAAGAATAAGCTCAGGAAGAGGGATTAGGCCTCCGGAAGCCAAGTTATTTTGGAAGTTAGTTTGCTCCTCCTTATAGGTTTGTATGTAAGGGATGAAACTCACAGTCTCAGGCCGTCTCCTGTTGTCTAGCTCAGATGGAAGAAAGCATTCTTTAATTATGGCATTTTTAGACTTGCACAGTACCTGAAACAGAGGAGTGCAAGGGTAAAGTAAATGGGCACAATACTCCTACAGGCTGCTGCTGAAGCGAACAAATGAGGCTGCATAGACAAGAGCTTTCCAGAACACCACGACCTGTAATGGCCATTGAAATGCTTGAAACTGTGTAAAAGCCTCTCAGATACTTAACCAAACTAAAGATCAATCACAAAAAATCCTTCTGAAAAGCCAATTCCGGTGATTCAATAGCCTCTTACCTCTTTTAGGTTTCTGTACAGGAGATCGTTATTCTTCTCTAGGAATCCTGAAAAGAAAGTTTTAAGAAACAATGTTGTTTTGAAGAAAATTAAAGGAGAATGATTAGGAGGTTCTTCATGAATTTGCTGCTTTTGCCACTCACACATTACATCTTAAGAGAGCTGCTCAGAACATTTTCAGCAAAATTTCATTTCAAAGCCAAAGACGGAGGCACACTCTATAGCCTGCTGGTTGGGGTACCTGCCTGCGATGCGGAAGACCCTAAATTCAAGTCCCAGCTCTGCCTGATCCAGAGTGATCTGGGATGAAAAACTCTGCTCTGAATCAACCAGAGCAAGGCCTTGGACCTACATGTCCCACCTCCCAGACCACTGCCCTAACCAGCAGGTTGTAAAGTGAAAGTCTCTCACCCACCACATCCCCAAGCTCAGGTATGGATCCAAAGTGAACCAATGTGTGCTAAAATGTCCAAAGGGTTTTGTTTTAGTGAAGAACGAAAAATGTTGACGCTTCGGAAGTTGCCACAAAATAGAACGGTCATCCTCCAGATGCTCTAAATCCAAATGGTCACTACCCAAATCAGCCATGAGCAGGGAAGTCTTCATCTTGCAAGGACAGTTCAACTTATTAGGCATTACCAAGGCAGACCAGCCAAGCTAAGTGGCTATTTGACGAGATACGATCTTTGCCCGCAACTGTTACGCAGCTGTGTGCTACATGTAAATCTGAAATAAAGTATTCATTCTTTGATCTGACCCTTCTGTGTGAAAGTCTCACTGCTCATTGTAACCAGGAGCAGAAAAAGACCACCACCTTTAAGAACTGGTCTTTAGAACAGACATTTGATCCATAGATTGTAACATTCACTGCGCATGGGAACCAACATATGGAAGTGCCACTGCAACCATTAGTGATGCAAGATTCTACATGAGGAACAAGCATTGTGCTCAAGTTAAAGAAACCCAGAGTGCACACAGAGGCCAGTGAAAGCTATTTGTATTGTTTAGAAGATGCAATTGTCTGAAGCAGCTTAGTGACTGAAGCTCTAGAACTATAATTTCGCTGTACTCAGACCTTGCAGCTGAACCAGAAGATAGGACAGATTCTCAGCTGTTGTGATTGGTTTCAAGAGCTGTCTCATTTACATCAGCTAAGAATCTGGCCCAGAATATTCACCCAACAATTTCCTATTAGCAACTAGCAATCAAGGCCCTGATCTTACGAATACCTATGCAGACAGCTTTGTTTGCATGAGTAATCCTATTGGCTTATGTGTGAGTGAAGTTACTCATGTGTGAAAGTGAAATTACTCACACAGCTTGACCCAAAGCGTTCAATTTAGCCTCTCCCTGGATATGCTTTCATGTCAGCAGAGCTGTCCCAGGGGTGGGGCGAATCGGGGTGACCGTTCCGGGCCCTGCGCTTTGGGGGGCCCCATGCTTGGACATCACAGGGTCAGATGCAATACTTCGCATGCACCCATCACAGCACGCGTGTGTTGCTCCGGAGGGTTCAGGGATCCCGGGAGCTGACCAGGGCTGGAGGATCCCGGTGGCGATCTGTGGGAGGATCCTGGCAGCGGTTCTTGGGTATGCCCCGCCGTGCTGGAGGCAGCAACAATTATCCCTGCGCAGGTCCCGTGCAGGCATTCCACAGGCCGGGACCTCCCAGCCCCATCTAGCAGGGGTCAGTGCTGCCCTCCCGGGGTCCCCAGCCCAGCCTGCTGGCAGCAGGGTCATGGGAAGGCCCTGGGAGCCTGTGAGAGGCCCCTTAGCGGCCCTGGCCCATGAGCTCCCTGTGGTGGGTGCAGAGCGGCTCAGAGACTGGCCCCCAGCTAGAGGGTCCATGCACAGGTCAGTTCTGGGGCAGGGCTGCCTCACGGTGAGTTTTTTTTTTTTAATTATATGAACTTCATTATAATTGTACACAAGAATGACAATATAATAACTACCTTTTAATTATACAGCTGGGTGCTATCAATATTTAACATGCAGCTGCCCTTGAAGTTCACTGTAACCAGATTTCACCTGTATAAAAAAAAAATGCTACGGGGGGGGGGGGAGAGGCATACAGGCTGATTTGTCCCCGGCCCCGCGCCTCCCTAGGGACAGCCCTGCATGTCAGTTTCGACCATATCTATATAGATTTTCCCATATTTTTGAAAAGTGAGTTGCATGAATTAAATCTTCAAACAACTGAATTTTTCTATCAAAAATTTAGACTTGGGGATTTGAGATAGTCCAAAGAAGGAAAGGCAGAGTGCCCCTGAAGGGCAAGTCTATTTCAGAATCGTTTTCTAATCAGGTGCTGGAGGTGGAGGATTTGCCACCACCCGCTTAAGTGCTGCAAGTTAAAGCACATGTCACAGGGAGACCCGTTAGAATGTCCTTCAAGAATGCAGGCTTGTCTAGTCCACACTCACCTACTACGCAGTAAGTGACCTCCCCTGCATAGTGAAGGAGACGGAAATCCACCCAGTCAATTGATTTTCGTGTCTTTTGATCTGCAAGCTTGCGGCTACAGAAAGAAAGAAACCAGAGAGAAAAGCAAGAAGCCAAATAGTTTCTTCAGCTCATGGGAATGGTGGAATCAACCATACTAAGAACAGTTTTTTGCAAAATCAGAAACAGACATCAAGTTAGGCTCTTATTAGCATGAATCTGATTGTAGGGTTGGGGCCCATATAGACATTTCTTTGATAAGTTCCTTCTGAAAGAGATTTTGCAAATTGGTCAGAAGCCATCTAATAACGAAGAGCCTATTTCAACAGAAATGGTTCATGTACTGTCCTGGTAGTTCCCATAATCTTATGTGGCCTGCTATATGCTAGTTAGAAAAAGCCATTCATTCAGGATACACTTTACACCTTGCAGAAGACATTTAAATGTTCAGACATTTTTATTAGCTTTGTCTATGTGGCCGGGATAAGGATGGCAGCTTGCTTCTGCCTGATTTCAGTTTGAAAAGACATCCCCAAATTTTACACTAAACAGGCAAAAAACACAGTTAATGGTGTTTCATGAATAGCAGATACCTAATGCAAAGAGGACACCACTGAAACTTTGAAACAGTGAATGCTTAGTATTTCTGGGAACTACTGTAATAAACATTTACTAATGGCAAGATTCCATTTGTGACTGAACTGCGTTCACACTGATGTTGCCCTCCAACATGTATTGCCTTTTTTTTAAAAATGGAGTAGTTCTAGCAATTATCTCTGAAGATCTTTGTCTGAAAGAGAGTAGGATATTAAGGAACAGATAGGTAGCGGGCAGACTGGTTACTGACTCTCCACAAGGAATTGTCCGGAGCGTCACACAGCCAGAAGTAACATTTCAGAATCTTGATTCTGTGAACTGCTGGCTACTCGTTGGTTTTTAGTTAGCCTTCTCTTATGGACACCCAGGTAGGGACCCTGTCTTCACCTGCATTTGTACAGCACCTACCACACAGAGCCCTGGCACTAGGCACTGCAGCAATAGGAATAATTTACTGAAGTGGTACTTGTTGGGAAGAATCTAGCAGGGGCACACACATCTCCTGGAGATGGCCTCTTTGGAGAAGTTTGTATCTGGCTCCAAAGCCAAGCTCTGCAGGCTCGGCTCATCACCAGGGCTCAGTTCTGCCTAGTGCCGAGTACCTTCAACTCTCACGGACTTCAATGCAAGTTGAAGCTATTTGTCACCTCACAGGATTGGTCCCTGATTTGGATATAAAATACACATAGAAGGATGGATAAACTGGGGCCCGACTTAAATATTGGCAAGCTAATGATACAGGGAAGACAGGAATTTCCCCCTCCCCCCCTCACATACCACAGATTATATTCTAACAACGTCGTTTATCATAGTGGTAGATTGCAGGCAGCCTGCTAGAATGGAACTTTTCTTTGGTATAAAACAGGACCTCGGAACAGAACACTGGAAACCCTAGGGAAAGTTTCCTCTACAGTAGGTTACAGAGCGTAAGTGCATACGTCAGGAAGTGGGCATGATCTCCTACTTTCTCTTCCAACTTTTCCAGGAAGCTTAAATCAGTTGCTTCACCAGGCCGTAAACATTCTTCATCCTTAAAGAAGAAACATTGCAGCATCTTAATCTGACCTTACTCCCTGCTGATGGCAGATTTGAACATGATTTACTGACCCAAGATTTGCCAAAATCATTTTCTGTAATCTGTATAAAGTGTATAAGTCCCCTCAGAGACCACAACACTGTTTAGAGAGTGGTCATTTGGGATTTGGGGTTACCTACTGATTTTAGGGTTTTCTAATAGCATCCATCACTGTAGTTACCTGAGTGCTGCTGCATAGAGAAGCTGGCCTAGTTTTCAGAAGTTTTATGAACCCACAATCCCATTAATTTCAACGAAAGTGGCAGATTCTCAGCCCCTAGGAGCATTCTCAGCATATAATATCAAAGTATAGAGAAACATTTGCAACAAAATGCTTTGTTTCAGCAAGGTAAGTCTGGGGAGGTGGGGTGTATTAAAAATGTGTTTCTCTCTATCATGATTTAATTAAATGTACCATATTAATGCACATTTAACTTTGAATGCCACTAAAATCTGGGCAGTGGACACACCTACCCTTGTTCAAATAAAAGTGCAGCTGTTAAAGAAATGCCAAGTAACTTTTTTCAGAACACAAACTGTCATCTCATGACTGTAACTTAGTACAGTCTGGTTACAAGATAACATGTCATAGTAATTACTTGCAACTTAACTACAGCATTACCATGAGAAACTATAATTAAGGTTTTCAGTTTATAAACTATTCAGTTTCAGACAAAACACCTATATGCTTCCTTGTAAAATTCATAACTCAGTTTTACAAGACTATTGTTATGCACAGAATTTTACATTCTCTGCAAGTGTATGCCTCTCTCCTGGTCTGTCTCCGTGCTTATAGTCAGTTTCACATGAAGATGGCAGGGTGGAAGAAGTTGATATCACTAGGCACGGAGACCCAGGAATACATAGATAAAGGCTAGAGATTCTTGGTCAACATTGATTACAGTTTCTAAGAGTCCAAAAGCCTCCAAACCTACTGGATTCTCATCTTTTCTACCCGAGAACCACCCCCCGACCCACACAATTATGATATGTACAGAAGAGTTCTCCTTGCACATGTACTTAATGCTAGTATTCCTATTCTAATTAAGCTTCAATACTCATGATACTCCTGCCCTGGGTTTCAGTGCATTAGTCACCCGGCTTCTGTATCCATGTGATAAACTCTCCACTCCTCAGTCTACAAGTCAGCAAGCCATGGGGGTCAAAGCACAACGCATCACTGTTGAATTACATGCATCTTTACAGAAAGAATCTCTATAAATCTTACCTTTCTTGTTTTTTGCATTTAAGAACCGATTGCCGTACAGTAATTGTATTACCAAGTTTAAAGCAATTTGATTTTCTCGTAGGGCTCCCACCCCATTTATCCCAAAGGAGGAGGAGAAGGCTGCTCTGCACTCTAGGAGTCCTCTTGCAGACAGTGCCCTTCCAACATCACTAAGGCTAAAAAGCTTCATTCAAGCAGCCCCTGCATACAATGCAGGATGGTGACGGCTGTAATTTGGGGCTTTTGAGGATAGAGACAAGTAAACAGGAGAAAATCTCAGAGCACAGCTCAGAAAAAAGTACAAGTTGCTCAAACTTTACTTTGGTGTTCTGTGGTGTCTTCAGACTCTGTAACCTAGTATTCTACCCAACCCTTTTCATAGGGGAACTTGAGCATCCATATATTTACATCCTGGGTACCGTCGAGTTCTTAACATATTGAGAGAGTAATAATAGTATGGGATTACTGCACAATAAGGCACAAATTTTGTTCTTACCAGGATGGAGATTATTCCTTTGTGTTTCTCTTCAACCAAGTCACAGATGATCTTGTTGTTGAAATATGGAATTGGCTCCCACTGGGATTAGAAAGGAAAAAAGTGATTTTTAAAGATTTCAGAGAACTTTACCTACTCCAATCTGAAATAATTCCAAGTTAGGATTTAAGGTTTTATTGGAGAGGTTATTGACCCAGCCACTCCTCAATATCTTCCCCCTTTAAGCAGCATGGGCAGAATTATCTTAATCTCTACATTACTACACTGCAATCCTTCAGTCTCTTCCATTGAAAGACACTCAGCTGCATCTTTTGTTGTTAGTATGTCTTTATCCAATGCACAGTTAACCTGTGGAATTTGTTGCCAGAGGATGTTGTGAAGGCCAAAAGTATAACTGGGCTTAAAAAAAAAAAAAAAAAAAGTTTAGAGGATAGGTCCTTCAATGGCTATTAGCCAACATGGTCAGGGATGCAACCCATGCCCCATGTGTCCCTAATCCTCTGACTACCAGAAGCTGGGACTGGGTGACAGGGAACAGATCACTTGATAATTGTTCTGTTCATTCCCTCTGAAGCATCTGGTGCCTGACACTGTTGGAATACAGTACACCAGACTAGATGGACCAATGGTTGGACCCTGCATGGCCATTCTTATCTTACAAGGATCTTCTTGATTTCTACAAAGGCATTTCATTGCAGAGTCTGTGTTTCTAGCCAAGAGTCCTAATTCTGCCACATTCTCCTTCAAAGCATACAAATTAACTCAACCAGAACGACTGAACGCGATAGGAAGGGTACAACTAGGAGTAGTGGGATCAAAGTAGGGAAAGGGAAAAGTTAGGCCAAGTACAGCGAGAGCTTCCTGTGAGTTCTATTACATAGCACAGGGGTTCTCAACTGGAAGCTGGGGGTCAGACAGGCATTCGGGGGTCATGACTATCCCACACATCCCATGTTACCAAATGGGAGGAGGGTCTGTGGGAGAGAGCCCCCAGGACAAAAGAGGTTGGAGACTGTGCTCTCTATAGCTCTCAAAGGGAAGCATTCTTTAAAAAAAGATGACAATATGAAAATATACCATCAATGATAATCCTGCACTAACTGAAGGGAACGGAATGGGTGGGACCACTATGCCTTTTCCATCTCAAATGTCAAGGGTATTCCAACTGTAATTGAAAGTTTTAAAAAGCACTATTAATGCCTTGGTGAATAAGAATAAGTTTGCTGTGCAGTGATGTTCCCAAGAGAACAAGACAGGGAAAAGCAATGAGAGTTACCTCTATGCCTTCCATCTCATATTCCTCCTGCTCTGCCTTCAGAGTCATTTCGATTAACAGCTGCTGGAGCTTTTCGTTGCAGTAATTAATGCAGAACTGTTCAAAACTTTTGAAAAATCAAATAAGCAAGAATAATGATATGCATTAAAGGAAAACTTTCTAGCTGCCTTCTTGGTTTGTAGGGAAACAAGTGTAAAAAGAGAATTCCTATTATAACCCTTCTCCCCATGACAGAAGATGAGCCCATGAAATAGCTGAGACAGCTGTAGTTTTGCTTTCCCACTAGAACTATATTTGAATAGAAAAAGCCCATATCCCATTTCAAGAGTGGCTACCTACCAGTGTAGATGTTGAATAAGAACTGGAGAATCAGTCCGGATAAAATATGCCACTCCTCCCTCCCCACCCACCGCCCCTAAAACTTCTGCTTGAAATTCAAACCAAATTAGAGAGCTTTGATAAAGTTCAGCTAACTCCACCCTCTACCTTCCCCAAACAAATATGCACACTGTCATCGGAGCTGCAATTCCAGAAGGAAGTACCAACATTCTTCCCAGAAGGGCTGTTTTTGAGAGACTCCCGGCCCATTTTTGCTGACACAGCAAGCTCAGAGCAGCAGACTAACAGTTGAATGTTTCTGAACTAAACTGCCACATTGTCACCCATCACTAACTTCCTTCCCAACAGCCTTATAATTGAACATATGATGACAGAATAAGTGTTACAGGGCAATGAGTTTTGTTTGGCTAGAAGAAGGTAGTGGTCACATCCTTCTGTCTCTCTAGAGGCTTTGAAAGCTGCCCCACACAAGAAGATGGCCCACTCCAATATTACATGCACAAGTTCTTCCATATGATTCTGGATTTTTAACGCAATCAGCCAACTAGAGCAAAGAAATGAGTCGAGACCTTCACTGTGCTTCACTTAGCCAGTTACGCCTACATACTGCAACACATGTCACAGATTAGGTACAGCTCAAAGCTGATGAAGAGAGCTGGGACTCAACTTCCTTGCCTTTCTGGGGTAAGCCAAAGCCTGAGCCCTAATGGCCATGCATTGCTTTGGAAGCAGACCCACATTAGTGCACGCACAGTTTGAGCCAGCTTCAGTGGCACTTACCTGTTTGTATCAAACACTTCAAACCCATAGATGTCAAGCAGCCCAATCACCGTTTTCCTGGTGAGGTCCTGCCAAAGATACCATTAAATGCTCCATGAGGAAAAGATGATTTCTGTAACTGATGCGATTGCTCTGTATCATTGATGTGGTTCCCTTCACCTAGATTTTAATCTCTCTCATTTGTTCCCACTCTGCCACTGACCAGGGAGACTCATTACAGGGACAGTGTCATTAACGCATGGGTCCCTCTAGCAGGCAATTCTGCAGCTGAACTGACCAGATATTTTGGTGAGCAAGCCAAGATAGGTCTAAATATTCTTTGTGGAGGTTGGGCGTAGAGGTAGGAGAGACTGTGGAATAAATCCCCTTTATCTTCCAATGGCTTCACCCTCTTATAGACACTGGCAGGATGGCCGTCACATATATTTGTTCCAGACAACCATTGCCTTCTATATTTGGGTATGACACAGGATCCCAAGCTGGGGACTCCTGGTTGTTCCTAGCTCTGTGAATGTTTGTAGTCTCTCCAACTCAAAGCCTAATGTTAACTCTCAGACCTGGGTTTCTTAGCTGATAGTACAACACACATCCTGGTGCACAGCTATTAAATCATTAACGGGGGAAATCTAGCCAACTCCCATTTTCCATCTTTCAAAACTACGTATCTGGGATAATAAAAACGGCTCCATGCATGGCTGCCTGGTGGCTTACCAACCCAAAAGCAAAGACCTCCTTCAACTAGTCTGGAAGGTCACTTCTCTCTCCTAAGCACAGATATCAAGGCTACTTCCCATACAAGTTTTGTCACCATTTGGAAAATATTTTTCTTGTCTTCTAGAAAGCTTAGTTTTATGCTAAACTCCCCTTGTTTTTGCACCAGCATTACAGACCAGCAAATAGCATGTTAGTTTGCTGCCACATGTCCAACAGGAGAAGCACATACCATAGTTTGGATGAGTCCTACAAAAGCAGTGATTTTTTTTTCTTATCAGCTATAAAGTGATCATGTATAGATCTGTATTTACTTCCAATCAGGATGGACAATTTTAAAGCAGGTCATGCATTAGCCAAACTACTTGACAATGTATCTTTAGTATTCGATACCAAAAAACATCAAGCAGAACATGAATCTCCAGCTCACAGTGGTTTGAATCCCTGAACTCAACTAGCAGACTTGAGACGTCTGGTGGAAACCACCACATTACTGACTCATTCTGGAAGTGCTGTCCATTCACTGAATGAGACAGTACTTGTTTGTAGAGCACAGTATTAGCTAGAAGGGAACCAACCTTGTTGGCTAAAGATCCATTAATTTTGTTGACTAGCCAAGTAAAAGTCCGTCCATAAATTGCCTTAGCTGCTGCATCCCGAGCACAGAATGCCAAGTCTATGTTCAGGGGACTTAGGACCTGAAAGAAAAAAAAAAGGGCCGGTAAAAATACTCAAGGATAGTAACTAAGGTAACTCAAAGTCAGTAATTTCTAACTCATTTCATGCTCATGGATTAGAGAGCAGGCTACCATCTGACAGTCTCCATTTCACACTGAAGCATGAGCAAGCATTCTGCCTTCAGATCAAAACTGAAGCCAACCACAGCTCCAGGTACCGGTCCATAGCTAGCACCTCAGGCTGGTGTGACTACTGCTCTAGCGCCCCAGCTAGGAGACCGCATGTTGGGTCCTAGTGCCCTACTTCCACACATCTCCCACCCAGCTGCACACATTCTAACCTGTAGCAGAGTTTAGACTGGTCCAGTCTCACAATGAGGAGATGGATTTGAAGTCAAAGAGGTTTTGGATCACGGTTTTGAAATAAAGTGAGATATTCCATATATCATCTTTTTGGTCAGAAGGTGCAAGACAATAGCTACGAATCTCCTAGCATTAACATTCAGGCTACAGGAGAGGAGTCACTGACAGCGAAGTAGATGAATAAAAATAAGGATTGAACCCCATTTTACTCCCTAATTTGGGGGCAAACATTCATCTATATAAGAGCTAAATGATGTACGCCAGATATAAGGGGGAAATGGGTATACACTATCAGTATTGATTAGGAGGCTGCATTTTGGGACTGCCAAATTTCAAGGGATTCTGCAATTCTGATGGCTTTCAAACACCACAAAATGTTACAAGCAGACATTTTATACAAATACTCTCATCTGCATATGAAGCCAAATTTCTCAAGAAGCACTTTACAGACTACACAAAGGAAGATAATTTGGCTCAGACGTGTGGCTGCGTGTAAACCTTCGTCGCTCCTGGCTTTTTTCAATCACTTGTGTCACTCAGCAGGAAGGCAGCCTCACACCAAACACTTCTCAGCTTAATATCTCAGAAATTTACAAAGGAAGGTAACTATTCTTACCACAATTATTTTACAGATGGGAAAAGAGTCAGAGATTCAGTAAACTTGGTGAAGTTTCCTTAGAGAATCTGTGAGTGTGTCAAGAACAAAACACAGGGTATCCTGGCTCCTTATCCCAGGGTTTTACCACTAGACTGCGTTGACTTAATAGACTATGAGGAATCGGACACTGGCTTAATTTATACCTCTTCTGATCTGGCTTCTATCTTTCTGTGCGTAAGAGCTTCCTGTAGAATGGATAAGTGAACGCCCAATAACTGCCAAAGAAGAGAGCCACAGTTAGAGTACAAAGGGGAATTTCATGAATACAGTCAATTTGGAGTGAAATGTCCAGGCTGTTGCCTTTTACTGTTAATTACTCTTGAAAACCCAAAATGTAACGGGGCAATCAACATTTGCATTTCTCTGCGCCCACAGATAAGTAGTGGAATCCATGATATTAAGATTTAAAGGAAAAGGAACCAGACACCTTTGCTATCTCAGTTATCTCTGGTCATATTGGGATTTTAACTACAGCATTTTTCTTACTTGCAGTGGTTTAACATGATTGCCATGATTAGAGGTCGGTCAAGAATTTTCTCCCATAGTGTATTGGCAGACTGCACAGGCACCTTGTAGGGGTTTGCTCCCTTGTGGAGTACTGAGCTGCTGCTTCTCTATTAGGCTGTAGCCCACACAACCCATTTCTGGTTGTTAGGGGGTGGCAGTATTGGCAGATTAAGTCACTCAGATCTCCTTTGTTATATTTAAAACAACGTTAAGCAGTTGATTTCTACTGACAACAGGAAATTCCAAATGGATGCTGCTGCCACTCCAGTCTGAACATGCAGCTTGACCCTTTTGTGCATTGGATTGAAGGAGCCACATAAGCCAAAACATTACGTGCCACCACAGCGACAACTGTGCCCCCCTGTCAGCAGCCACCCTGCAAGCAATGCAAAGTCACTTATGCAGGTCTGGGAAGTGACCATGTGTATCTTTATGCCAACTGGGGACAAAAACACTATTAAAAACAATGAGAGAGGATATTCTAGTAATGCCTTAATACACCACACCCATAATGAAAAGCATGGATCAGTTACACAGGAAGCATAATGTACTGTAAATACCCTTGATGGCTAAAGTTGAATTAAAATGCTAAGGAGCCTATTCTACATTACAGATTTCAACTTTTCCATCTTTATGCTGACAGCAAGAGTTGTTTAAAACTTTTAAACTTCAGAATTCTGCATCTGGCAGCTCAGTACAGAGTTCACAGGGGTGCTATAAAGAGGACAGTGGAGAATAATTGATCTAGTCCACTGAATGCAGGACAAGAAGTAATGGGCTTAATCTGCGGCAAAGTTAGATATTAGGAAAAACTAAGGGTAGTTAAGCTCTGGAATAGGCTCCTGAGGGAGGTTGTGGAGTCCCCATCACTGGAGGTTTTTAAAAACAGGTTGGACAAACCTCTGGAAGGGATGGGCTAGATTTTTTGGTCCTGCCTCAGTGCAGGGGGCTTGACTAGTTGACTTCTCAAAGTCCCTTCCAGTCCTACATTTCTAGGATCCCGATTAGCACAGGGACGGTTTGAGCCGGACTCGACGCACAGAGCCAAGGTGAGCCCCTCAGAGCAGAGGCTGTCCTTCTAGAGAATTTGGACGCTTCCTAGGACAGTACGTGCTACCATCCACAAGTCAAAAACATAGCAAGGAAGGGAAGCAGCCCCTCAAACCTAGTGCCTTGGGCCCCTGCTTCCAAATCTGTATGGAAGCTTCCTGTCTCCCCATAGATGATACCTTTGAGATCCATTTGATCTGGCTGCCGTTGGTGATGATGGCATGACCGTTACTATCTTCTTCATACTGAATATTCCCCAGGTGCAGGACACTGGCAATGACCCCAAAGAGATGCTGAGGCCAAAGTGACAAAGACTGTTAAAAGCCAAGTTCATATGGTTACATGGTCATTACTCTTAAGCAGAATATGCTCTTGTTTGGCTCAGTGGTAGTGCAATCTGTTGATCTGAAAATCAACTACTGCTGAGAAAGACAGAGAGAGATTATCAGCTATTTCTCTAGACCTGGTACAGAAGGACACTCCAACCTGGCCACCTCCTTCCAGTCTGACTCCCTGGGATATGCACATCATCGGACACTTCAAAATTAAGCCAGCTGCTCAACCTTAGAAGTAGATGGATGGTGGGAATCACCAAAGTCCACGGGAGAGGCAAAGACGAGGTCACCAGGCATGCATATAACAGGGCCTGTATCTCAGGCCATCTTGGTGCTGGGACCATCACTTTTATAGACCCTTCTTCCCAGGGCCGGTGCAAGGAAGTTTCACGCCCTAGGCAAAACTTCCACCTTGCGCCCTCCCCCCCAGCCCTGCGGCAGCTCCCCACCCCCCCTCCGCCCTGAGGCGCCCCCCCTCCCTGCGGCAACTTCCCCCCTAGGGAGCCGTGCAGCAGCTCCCCACCCCAGCTCACCTCTGCTCCGCCTCCTCCCTGAGCACACCACCCCCGCTCTAGTTCTCCTCCCCTCCCAGCCTTGCGGCGCCAAACAGGTGATTGGCGCCGCAAGCCTGGGAGGTGGAAGAAGTGGAGAGCCTGCTGCGCTGGGAGAGGGAGTCTGAGCCACACGTGTCAGCACGCCACCGGCAGCCCAGCCCAGGAATGCTGTAAAAAAATAAATATTGGGGGCACCGCTTTTTGGCACCCCCAAATCTTGGCACCCTAGGCAACCGCCTAGTTTGCCTTAATGGTAGCACTGGCCCTGCTTCTTCCCTTACTCCTGAGAAGTTCACAAAAACACAGGCAGCAGAAAAAGGGCACTTGACTATATGATGCAGTTAAGACAAAAGCAATCCTTGCATTTGCAAAATGGAGTTAGAGAGCCATTTCAGAGAGGCATAGATGATACTCCAATGAACTCTGGACCCAACTTACTTAAGTGATATAAAAAAAAAAAAAATCAACAGTTAGGAACTGCAGAGAGGGAGAATGTTTTAATTTGTACCATGAAAGAGAATTGGTCATTTGACAAAGCCACAACCATATCCCCCAAACTCCTAATTCTGCGTCCTGTATTATATAGGAGATCAAATTAATTCCCTTCTGGTTTTTTTTTTAATTTATTAAATCTATCAAGCAAATGTTTAATGATATGAAGAGTAATAACAGCCCCTGGTTTTTATAGGTGACATGAAGTTCTGATACCAATCTCTACCTATATACACATGACATTTTTCGCTAGAGTGGTAGCAATATAGACTTCCTTTAGCAACACACTTCGGACCAGAAAACACAGGGTGGGGAGGGGATCAGAAAGTTTGCCACTGGCCCAGTAATACTGTTTGTAAAGCATTTTCCTCCTGGTGGGTACAGGCATTAGTTATTGCATCCCATTTTTCTATCCATTATGGAATATCAGAAGCCAGTAAGGTATTCAGACAATTCCTGCTCTCAGGTTATCTTGTCCACGTCTTAGTCAGTGCAAGATTGTTCCCCACAACATATACTTCAGCACTGTATCCAGTCCAGTTTTAGGTGTCACAAGGGAAGAGACTTCCACCACTTCCTTAGAAAGAGCAGTACAGCCCTTATTTGGAAATTTCCCCAGATATCCATCCTGAACCAGGATGGAATCAGCAGTTACCCCCTTTCATAAACGCACATCACTTCTCTTGCCTCTATACCTCAATATCTGTTTCAGTGAAGTCAATGACAGAGAAGGCTTTGCGGACTGTTTTCCAGTCACTCTTGTCATTAATGGAAGACACTTTGGCACATCGACCCTATTGAGGAGAAGAAAGAGCATGAAAACTTTGCATCCATCACTACAGTTCTATGATCAGGTGATCTGTGTACCACTAGCCAATCACACCTGGGCTTGGCATTTTTGATTCCCAGTTCTCTCAGCTCTTTACCACCTTGTTTGTAGATATACACACACAGAAGGTTATTCCACTCTTGTCCATTCAGCCCATGGCTCTACTGGTCAGTCCTTTCTGTAACTGTTACTTAAGAGCATGATGTGTGTTGAGTTTGGGTACTAGGTACTCAGTGCATTTATGGTGAAGTTTGGGCTCTAGCCATCTATTATGTTTATAGTAACGTAGCCTTTGTTACTCAATGGTGTCTATACCGGGAGAAGGGCAAATTGTCTGCATATTATACTCCATCAAAAACAGCAGTTTGCGCACATGATTCTGCATTTTATGAACAAGCGTAGGGAACACTTTTCTTCATATTATATATAACAGCTGCTTAAGTCCTCAAGCTTACTTATTTTACGCCAAATTAATAAAGAAAGCCTTAAAGAGAGACCTTTACACCAAGTGTAACTTGCAGATAATAATCATTTTACTAGTTAATAGTTTAGGCCATGCTTTCCAGTGAACCAAAGGGGTATTTTTATACACCACCAGCCAGCTCTTCCACCTAGTGACATCTGCCATTAAGTCACAATGCTTCCTCTACGATATAGCACTCATTTGCCTGGCAACAGTTTAATGTTTATCACAGTCTATCACAGACAGATTAAGAACTTCACTGTCATGGACTGGGCAAAAGCTCTGAAGTGGAATAAGCTGTTACCCATGCACAAATATCCTCACTAAGAGCACGGAGAATACAAAGTGATTGTATTGTTAAATTCCTTATGGAATAAGATTTCTCGTTTCAGTTTGCTTCATTGTGAAATCCATCTCTAAATTAATGGAGGAGAGGCAAGGATAGGTTGGATTCATAACTAGAGGGTAGAAACTAATTCAGGACCAAGTTTTAGTCTGGTACTCTCATGCAGCTTCTAGTGATTTCACAGCCTAAGAGCAGAATTTGGGCAAGCCATAGTGTTGTCTCATTCTAATGTGCTTTATCCATTAATACTGCAGAAGTTAGTGTCTCAACTTCCTTTTTTTCTCATATTGCTGCAGCTCTGGACCCAGGGCAAATCAGTGTCAAAAGGTGAAACAAGGGTAGAAAACCATACACCGACAGCTGTTCTACAGTATTATAATCACTTAGAAAATCATTAGATATAGTCATGACTTCTACCATAATGGAGTACATGAATGGTGAAGAAAACCCATCAAGTCATAGGTGATCATAATACATAACCTTTACAGAACAAGGTAACAGGTACTGCAGATCTATGCTGCCAAATGCAGCCTATGGAACCCCACAGGTCGTTCCATGCTGGGGGCCTAGTTATCCCAACCTGTATAAGATACATGTACTTCTGCGGGTTGCGCTCCAGTCCTAGCCAGCGAAGCAGGTCATCTTCCCCGCACTCCAGCATCTGGTAGAAGATATGGAAATTCCGTTCCCCATTGTTTTGATGAACGACTCGGGATTTCTCAATCAGGTAACTGAGGATATGCCCTCCTACTGGAGCTCCCTGGGGAGGAGTGGGAGGGGAACAAAACAAAAAGCCACATGAGCTTAAACTGCTAAGCCTTCAACACCCAACAGCCCAAGTGACAGGAAGCCAGCAGAAGTGTTGTGACTGCTGTATTCTTATTAACACACACACATACTGTGACAAGTAACGATGACACCAGAAGCCTATCTGCTCTTCTTACACTTCATTAGTTTCTCTATTAAAATATCACTTACAAGTAGACACGTACTGTCTGAGGAGTAACGGTCTTTTCAACTAGCTCCTGCCCTGTAGTGAAATATTGCCTTTTCCACTGGGCAGTTGGCTGTGTTGCCAATAATGCTGGAAACTTCCAAGATACAAGACTTCAGACACCTCAGTCAAAAAACGCAAGAGCTATAAAAATGAGGTCAGAAGGTAGCCTGCGAGGTAAATAATTTTGCAGGGCAGTATAAGGTTTACTGACTAAGTATTCCATGCTGGTGCCAGATAGGTACATAGTTATGCTTGTTTTGGGAATGCGCCAACACATTTGTTTTTACCTTAAAATCAAATTGGATATCCATGTATTTTCCAAATCTACTTGAGTTGTCATTACGCAGAGTTTTTGCGTTTCCAAAAGCCTGCAGAGAAACAAGCAAAACCAAGTCACTCCTCTTGCTGCTGAGAGCTCTGCGTCTAGAACTGGGGTCATGAGGAACTGAGGGAGAAACATCAGAATGTACAGCTTTAGATAGCCTATGCACTTTCCCCTCTCTTTTCACGCTTGGTAAGTCAATGGGCAGCTAAATCCCATGAAACTCTGAAAAATTAGGTTTGTATTTACCTGAGACTGGACATATTTGCTTCCCTCCTTCCCCACCCCCTGCTGACACAGAGCATTCCATAAGAGTAGAATCCATCTGCCCAGACACACCATTAGTTACACTCAACATACATTCAGTTCTCTGATTCTCTTCAGTTGGTTCTTCATGTAGGGTTAAGTATCAATGGCTCACATTTACTTACTGCCATTGTTTAGTCACGAAGACTTAGACAAGCTTTCCTAAAATTTCTGATTAGATGAGCATGTGTCATCTAAAGTTCACGGAATGTGTGCTCCCACCACATGAATCTATATCCAGCTCTCCGCTCATCTCATTTTTGGGAGAGCTCTGAAAACCTGCCCTGAATAGTAGTATCCACAGTTACCTTCCTGCACATTAGGCAACTAGAGGGATAGGTGACATGCTCTGAGAGGCTTGTTCATTCATTGATATGGTTCAGCATTTATTAAATGGTCTCCAAATATTTTCTCCTTTCCTTATGGAGCACTACTGACAAAAATCCCCTCTTCACACAGCATTTATATTGAGCGGGAGACTAGGTGTTTTGATTATAGATGAAGAAATACTGTAAGCTGAAAACTACAAGTGGGAAAAAATTTAAATCCCTGGACAACGAATTGGCCTACATCAATTCCTTCACATTTTCCAAGTCAGAAAGGACGTGCTTGCAAAGGGGCTGAAATTACTTTCATTAGAATGCAACCAGAGATCAAGTATCCCTGCAAACGGGAGGCCATTCTCCTGATTAGATCTCCTCTCCTTCCATACATTCAAAACATTTCAGTTCTATATACAGAGAAATCTTGCAGCCAATCTCCTCTGCATGGTACCCCTTTAGGGGTTTATTATTTTTTTGTTTTACCTCCAGAACTGGATTGGAGAGCAGCAAGCGATCACGGACTATTTGCAGCTGTTCCGTAGTCGGGCAGGTCACTGCAAAGTACTGCAATATCTTCTTGGAGGCTTCTGTTTTCCCAGCGCCACTCTCCCCAGAGATGAGGATGAAGTGGTTATTGTATTCAGCACACATTACCCGGTAGGCATTGTCCGCTATGGCATATCTGAATAAGAGTCACACACACCAAAAAAAAATAAATAAATAAATAAAAATAATCAGCTTTAAGAATTACTCAATATGAAACAGCCATACAAAAGGATGGCAGAAAGCTCTGACAGGAGTAAATGTTCCATAGGCTCCTTAACACTGGAGACAGCTAAAATTTACAGACCTTGGACTGGACAGGCAAGCAATGTTCCCAGCAGAAAATTTGCAGATTCACAACTTCAGAGTGGAAACATTAATTCAAATTGAGAGATTGGCACATGGAGGAAAAGAGCTTTATCAACAGAACCCATTTGGACTGTGCATGCTGCTATGGACACAGGTTAGCACACTGCAGGTCCGTGACCCAAAGGCAGAGACTGACCAACCTCAAATTTTCATTTATTTTTTTTTAAAAGCAGCCTGCTGGTGAGCCCCAACTTCTCCCCATGAAGATATTTTAAAAGGTAACAATTAGTGCAACCACTTTCCCACTTTCCTCCCCCCCACATTTGGGAAGAAAATCCAAAAATCAACATCCAGCTTTGAAATTTGACCTCAACCCACTTCCTGCTCCCAGAACTGGCTGGAGGCAGAATTATGAGCACTGAGAATAGGTGGAGCCCACGGAGCCAGGAGGAAGGTCAGAGACTGTGAAAGGGAATGTTTCAGAAACTGACGAAAGGATATACTCAGTCCTGGAATTATGCAAGGGCACATCCTGGCTGAACCCTGATGGTCTGACATCCCATCATCAGGTAAGGCATCATGAGGAAGGCATGCACTGAGCTCTGACTTACTAGAAAAATTCCTTAATTCTAGCCCTGTCTGACACACATTCTTCCCTCTGGCCAGGGGTGGCTCTATGTATTTTGCCACCCCAAGCATGGCAGTCAGGAGGCTTTCAGCGGCGCACCTGCGGGAGGTTCAGCTGGTAACGCAGATTCGGTGGCAGGCCTGCAGGAGGTCCGCTGGTCCCACGGCTTCGGCGGCGGGACCGGTGGACCTCCCGCAGGCATGCCGCCGAAGGCTCCCTGATTGCCACCCCCAGAGCGACCGGCAGGCTGCCCCCCACGGCTTGCCGCCCCAGGGACGCGCTTGGTGCACTGGTGCCTGGAGCCGCCCCTGCCTGTAGCTTTCAACAAATTGGCCCCTCAATTTCGCCCTCTTTAAAATGGAGATAAATACTTACATGCCCTCACAGGGAAGTTGTGAAGAGTGATTAACATTCACAAAACATTTGAATTTTCAAAGCTGTGTCAATATTAAGTTGAAATTACCCTCCTTCCAAGTTCTGACATCCAAATGCCAACTCTGCAGAGACATATACTAGACTAGATAATACTCAGTCCTGCCATGAGGCAGGGGACTGGACTAGATGACCTCTCAAGGTCCCTTCCAGTCTTATGATATTGTCTAATTGAAGTTATTTGATAAATAACCCCGCAAGTGTATCAAGTTACCTGCTAAGATTGCTATTATGAAAAGTTCCCCCTCTCCCACCAATTACGTTTGAAAGTGTTTGTAATATTAAAAACCACAACAGAAACAGTGCTAGACCTGACCTTATGAAAGTCAAAAAGTGTTTATGTGAACTGAAAGCAGGGGAATTTAGTGCTACTTACATATGTGGTGGCAGTTCAAAAAAGTTGACCCCTTGATAAATCTCCATCTGTTTAACTGAGTAGAAATCCAACTCTTTGTAGGGATTCACAGATACTAGAAGGGTACCAATATAGGTCTACAGGGAAGAACAGAGCGTAGACAAACGGAATGACTTCTCCTGAAGGGCAACCTCAAGCATACCATGTGAAAACTGACAAGATAGAAAATGTGGAACTTTTCTGTAATGAAGATTTCAAAGACTTCAGTATTTCTGTGTTCCATTTCTAACACCCCATACACTTAAACCCTTATTTAAAGGTTGGCTGGTAATTACATTGGTTTAGTCCTTTAATTGTCTTAATAATTGAGACTTTTGATACTTCTGTCCCTTGATGCTTCTGGGATTTGGTTCATATTTATATCCCAGTTAACATAGGAACATATTTGCCCATAACTAACACTGTTTTGTTAAATCATTGAAAGTCTGTTATTCTCCAGATGTGATGCTGATGTTTCATAGGAAAGCTAAATTCATAAGCCATCTGGTGGTTACTTAAAACTGTGCATGTCTGCAGTGTAGTAGCTGTGTTGGTCCCAGGATATGAAAGCGTCAAGGTGGGTGAGGTAATATCTTTTGTTGGACCAACTTCTGTTGGTGGAAGGTACAAGCTTGCAGGCTACACAGAGCTCTTCTTTCTACTCTGCTTCCTTCCCCAGACCCGAAGAAGAGCTCTATGTAGCTCAAAAGCCTGTACATTTCCCCAACCAAAGTTGGTCCAATTCTTTCATAAGACTGTATATGGAAAGAAATAATTCCTTCCTGAGCCCTGCAGATGAACAAATCTCAGGTTTCAAGATGCAAGTCTAATTGCCTTAATTTTAAGTATCAGAGGGTAGCCGTGTTAGTCTGTATCTACAAAAACAACAAGGAGTCTGTTAGTCTTTAAGGTGCCACCAGACTTATTTGGGCATAAGCTTTCGTGGGTAAAAACCTCACTTCTTCAGATGAGGTTTTTACCCACGAAAGCTTATGCCCAAATAAGTCTGTTAGTCTTTAAGGTGCCACCAGACTCCTTGTTGCCTTAATTTTAGAATATTTCAGTGAGCCAAAGTTACACAACACTTTAGAACCTAGTAACAACTGACACTCCACATTCCACCAAGTCCTTTCATTTTTCCCCCCCCACTTGCCTCATCAAAATATTGAGCTTCATCTAACAGAAGAGAGGTTTGGTAAGATTCTCTACCATTTAAGTTCCGCACAGCAAAAACATTGCATTGTGGGTGCTCAGCACCTTTGAAAAAACAAGGCCATTAAGAACTAGCAAATTTTCATCCTGCAGTTCAGAGCATTCTTTGTGCTGGCTTGGCTTTTCGTGTTCCTTTGTTATTTATTACACACCACTCGGACACCTTGAACATAAACCATACCATCCACAGAAGTTACACGTTTTGGTTTTTTTATCTAAAGGGCAAATGGGGCAGTCAGCCTGCCAGATACTGCAAACATCTTTCAACCCCTCCCTGTATAGCAGACCACAAGCATTAGAAAGCCATATTCTTGGAGAGATAATTCACTCTGTACCAACAAGTCAACACTGCAGTGACAAGAGAAGTTAAGTCCACCTGGAATTCTGATCATCCCAATACAATAGTTCCACAGAGATGCCCCGTTTGGCCTTATTCTTAGACCTGACTTGTAAGCAGGTTGTAGTCTGAGGCATGTCACCTTCCCACAATTACATGTTAGTTCACACTATCGTCTAGACACAAGTACCAGCATTGCCATGAAAGATGAAGTCATAAAAGCATGCAGATTTACGTAGATGAGGTTCTCTCTGTATCGCTTGCGAAGGTTGTCCAAGAAAGCAGCCTCACTGGTGTGGGAATCCAAAAGAACGAAGTCCTGTACCCCAACTCTGTCCCGGGCAATCAGAGCCCCTTCCATGTTCAGCTGGCTGTGGTTATCACCCACCTCTTCTTTCTACAATGCAAAGAAAGTAGCTCAGTTATACATGTGTGATCCTTTCCTTTTTCTGAAGGGGGAGCTTTCACACTGGAACAAACAAAAAAAAATCCACCTCTTTTGAAAGCTCTGGACCCTTTTATTATTTCAGCAATTAATGACTTAATAAAGACTTCCTTCCTTCCCAGCCGAATAGCCTGCTTGGTGCTGTCAGAACCCTGTGTTTTGACATCCCACTCTGTAGCCATGGTCCAGTGGCTAAGGCATTAGCCTGGGATGCAAGAGATCTGAGTTCAAGTCTCCCAACGTGACCTTGGGCAAATCTCCCACTATGTGTGCCGCAGTTCTCCATCTGCACAATGGAGCTAACAGCACTGTCCTGTCTCAGCATTATTGTGAAGAGAATTTCAATAAAGACTGGTGGTGCTCAGGTAGGATAGTGTAACGGGAGCCGAAAGTACCCAAGATAGATACAGATGGCAGCAATGCTGCCAATTCAGCATTAAAATTTGCTAACTGATCCTACAGTGAAGCAGACGGAAGCAGCCTTAATTTCAGCACAAACCCAGCTTTGGTAATTAGCAAGAGAAGAATGAGGACAATCATGTAGAAGGTAAAGGATGCATATTTATATCTGATTGACAGACAGTCCTCAGGTATGAAATATTCACCTAGGTTGTTTGTACCTGAATAGGCTGCAGTAAGGCAAGCTGCCCTACAGTTGGAACAGTCATCAAAATAGACTAGTAGGAAGATCCTCAAACTGGAGTTTAAAAACACTGCATTTTTCTAACCAGTGGGAAATTCAATCCTGACGTGGGCTTATCAGCACAGTGACAATTAGCTTCCCATTACTGTAAACTCAGAGCCTACTCACGATTTGACAGTTAGAATGAAGATCTGAGCTTCAATAACGGATTAATTTTTCTGGACAACAAAGATCAGATAGAAAGGGGAAAAAAAAAGCGCTCAGTTTTCCACATAGGGTTCTCTAGAACTTAACACAATTGCCTAGAAGCTAGACAAACCTGGTTTCTAAACCCAGATGAGCCACTAAAGATTAATTTAAACAAGCCACTATCACTGTGCCTGAGTCAGCTTAACTGTTTCCAGTTGAGTTGGTTTCGTTTAGATACAAGATCAGGTGAGCTGCTCAAGCTACAACAGCTGGGACTACTTTAAAAAAATAAAAAAAAGGATCTTCCTAAAAACAGGTGCTGCATCTGACCTTAGTTTTTCCAAGGAAATAAAAATTAACTTGCATCTGCTGCATTGAGTAAGATGACTTTTTTTAAGCCTCGTACAAGCAGATGAGGAACAACCTTTTTAAATCTGGACAGCAGATGTCTCCACACACCAAGGAAAGCGTTCTGGACGTAATGATGCAAAGATTATTAGATACAATGGAGTTGTCATGCTGGAGACACTGCACTTTTGGAATGATATGGAGATAACAATGCTGTCTTGGCTAGCGTTCTCCTCTCAAAAACAGACGGAGACTGTGCCAGGGCTACAGCTGAGCAAACGGCCTCTCCATTTCCCTGCACTATTCATTTTTGACTTATTACCTTGGAAAATACTTGTAGAATAAAAGGTATTTCCCATGACTGGGATACAGATATTCTGTTCTGATTTACAGATTGCATTAGGTTTCTTACCCTTCAATTTTTAATGATGTGCCCAGTGAACATATTGAACACTAGCAAGTTGACAAGTAGGATATTCTTTATAATTTCTATAGCACTTACATTTCAAAAGTCCTGAACCAACATTACACATTTCCAAGAACTCATTTCTCACTCTGTGCATGATTTATTTTATATTGGGCCAAAATATTTTTAAAAAATAAAGTTAAGGTGAGATTAAAATGTTTTAAGCAGTTCTGGAACTTGAATTAGACTAGAGAAATAAATTTGGCTGAAGATCACTAAACTTATGTGAAGGTTTATCAGATATGGGAATTGTAATGCAAATCTCATGTTTGGTATTATTGTGTTGGCCTTTATGATGGGTTCTTGATATTTTTCTACTCTGTCTCAAAAAAAAGATGCACAAAAGATTTGGAACTGGCATTGAAAGGATGTTGTGAGAGGCTATTTATATAGCTGTTGTGATGCTATTTTAGTTTTTAAACCAGAAACTGTGCAGGAAAACAAATCAGAATAAAATGCTATTTCTGCTTTTGTTTCCAGTTTCTACTGATTTTTGGCAAACCTTGACTCTGGACTTGAGCTTTGGAGAAGGTCTGGATAACATGAGTGGAAGAAAGCAAGTCTTGCTGTCAGAAGTGCAGTTATCATGCAAGAAGAATTTCACCAAAAGGCATATCAAAGCACTGAACTCAAGTTCACATCTTGTTGTATGACTGGGATAAGGAGATTTAGTTGAGCTCAGAGAATAGTCATCCTTTCACAAGACATGCAGTATATTAGCCCTGTCTACAAAACACACCAAGTGCATTTACTTGTTTCATAAAAAAACCACACACACACACACACACACACACACACACACCATCTCAGCTTCAAACACCCCCCCCCCCATTTCAGAGGTAATCTTGCCACACGTTTCAGATATGCAAGGAGGTTTTGACCACTTATAAAAAGTACAATGAGATTTTTTTTTTTAATGAGTAGGAGCATCTGGACCAAAATTTTAACTCAAGTAATTACATTAGATAATTCTCTTTATCTTAAAGTCATTTTAACTTTAAGTGGAAGAAAGAAATACTACATCCTCTGAATTGCTTCATAGTATTGCTGGGCCCTTGTTAAGCAACTTGTGTTCCACCCCAGAGGTAGAAGTGGCGGCTGTATTTTTAGCCATGTGTGAAGTACTTGATCCTTGTGCATGAAACCTGCCCTTACTCAAACATTGTATCAGGAGGATCACCTTCAAAATTATTTTCAAGTTTTAACAGAATAGATATCTACAGGAAAATACCCGACTCTCTATAGTACATAGAAGACCAGGGTGTACAGGAAGAGAGAAAAATCACCATGAATTCCAGCATGCTTTTAACACACTGTGAACATTGAATTTGACTCTTTACAAAACTCGAAGGAGTATTAGTGCCCGAAACCCCTCTCAGCTTTTGATCTGCATGTCATCATGACTTTCATTCCACACATCTGCTTCAGTAAACTGATTCTCAAGTTTTATACGTTTAGTGCTGGCATTTTCTAAGCTGCTAGTGACAGGAACAGTTAGGACACATTTCTACAGTCTCTCAAGGGGTTACGAATTCACAAAAATTAGTTCATTCTGATCTCTTTCAATACTATATTAAGAATGATCATTCTGACTGGAACAAAGCAGCAACTTGATTCAGTCTGTTTGGAACATCTACAAAACACAGGAGAGCATTCATACCCAGTTTTGTATCACTTGGTTATAGATGTCACAGTAACATCCAATTTCAGTAAAAGCTTGTTCTGCAGGAATTTTCTTGTCAGGAAAGATATGAACTACAAGCTTCAGTATGCCAGAAAAAAAAAAACGACAAGACAAATATGTATTTATGATCTAGTCACAAGAACTATCCTCTTGATGTTCCCCTTCCTTTCAAATGCTATTCAACATTATCTGGGAATACAGTTGTCACGGAGGCAGCGGGCCAATGCTCTGGAACTACTCCGTATGAAGCCAGTCAGGACTCTGGGGTAGCATGCCTCCTCTCTCTGAGCATACTGTCACCAGGGCAAGAAGCTTACACAGATTCGACCTTCCTGGATCTGACCTCGGAGCATTCAGCATCCCTTTCCACACCATGTGCTTCCCACAGCAAGTCTGCCCGTGCGGGGCTCCTGGGGAAGCCGGAGGGCCCTGGACCCCAACTCCGCAGTCAGCAGTGACTCTCAACCAGCATAAAACGGAAGGTTTATTAGTCGACAGGAACATAGCATAGAACAGAACTTGTTAGCACAGAAATCAGCGACTTTCAGCCAAGTCCATCTTGGGGAAATCCTGGGCCAGATGCCCAGTCAGACTGCCCAGCTTCAAGCAACCCAACCTCAGACATTCCCCGTTGCTCCTCCTCCTGGTCTTTGTCTTGCCTCCCAGGCAAAGTGTCACCTGGTCATCACCTGCTCACATCCCCATCCTGGGTCTCAGGTTATGAAGGGCACTGGCCATAGCCTATGTGCAGGCAGCTGGAGCAGCCTCACCTGCCTCTGAAGGTCTCAGCTAAAGTCACACACCCTTATTCCCACCGCCTAGACATTGATGCAGCACACAGAGAAACTGAGGCATACACAGTATTCATGCAAAACAGTAAAACTCACATAAGCTCACATCCAACATAAGGGAAAGTCCCCAAGTTGTCACAACAGACTAATAATAAGTGACATCTTTCCACCATGAAACAAAGACTACAGTCTTTTTGGAAATACCATCCTACACTGTTTATCCGTATGAGTTGGCCTCTAAAGAGGTGATTAAGAATGTAAATATTAAATACACATTCTATATTCATGCCACAGAACATATAGGATAAAGATTTACCTGGTAGGTCTTGTTTTTCCCCCCTGCCTACTTTCCTCACCAATCAACAAAGGAATGCTTTCTAATTTTAATCATCTGGACTTTCTTAAAATCTTGCTGCAATTTCAATTCTGATTGGAACATGGTTCCACCAACAGGAATTCACAAATACAGCCGGGAAGGAGAACAACTTTTGTAAGACGTGACCAAATTATGCAAGAGTTTATCAGAGTTAACAGAGTCGCTGTTAGTAGCACAGGTCATTAACTGATCAGAAGTTACTTGTTCCAGGGTGATGACAATGAGAGGAAATGAATGCATCAAATAAAAAACACATTCATTCCGACTGTAGGATCTCATGAAAAAAGGATTTTGATGGGGGAGGGGGTGAGTGAACCTGAAGTTTAGGGTTTGCATCTAGCCACAAAGCTTAAACCCAAACTCTTCAGGTTGTATTTCCAGCTGAGAAAAAGACTTTGCAAGCCCATCTGTGCAACACTGAATGCGGAGGAATGGCCTAGTCCCACTAGCCATGGGCTAGAAAAAGTCTCTCTTTTGGGAAAAATTCTAATTGATCAGAGCAGTTTCTCTGCCAGGGCAAGAAGGTAAATGGAAACCAGTGAGCAGGCTACGGTGTGGAAGTTAAAGAAGCCTAGTCCTGGATTTCTCCATTCAGAAGCATTCAGCACCTTCTCAATACACACTTTAATACTGACCTTAACTGGAAGAAAATGGCATTGCACTACTCTTTTCCCTACACACATTCAGCCATGGCTGTGCTGGGATAGGCTGCACTGGTATCTCCCAATAAATAACAAACCACAATATTTTCCATTGAACTATTCCTGAATATCCTAATTCAGCTGTCACTAATTTTGGATTATCTTCAACTCACTTGAGCTGTTCAGTTCTGGGGTTTTAGAGATCTGTCTGGCGCTCAGCATGTATCCCATGTGTCACTGGTATCTGAGCACCAGTCTTTAAAGTCTCATACAGGTGACTATATGTATTACATTGCGATCGTTCTTTTTTGGATCCTCCACTCAGCAAAGTACAGCCTGTTCTCTTCCCAGAGCCCCACACCCCTTTCATCTTACTGTTTATTGTATGTGCACCAACACCCACCCCTAGCTTCCCTTTCACTGACCTCTTCTTGTTACCTGCATAAGACTTTCTATTTAAGCCTTTCCATTTTTGCTACTTAGGATAAGGAATGATCTCTTGTCTAACATTTCTCCCAGGGTAAAGTGATTCTTAAACGGGGGTTTAAGATGCAAATCATATTTTAGTTGTTTTGCTGCTTGATAAACATTGCATGTGTTTAGCTAACTAAAGAAGTGTCTTACAAGTCTGCTACTGACACCACTCTGCCAAACCAAACAGAACTGAAAACAGATACTGAAGGCCTTAACCCATGGCTGACCTAAGGAAGTTCAGACCCCAAACCATATCACAATATAAGCCATTTCCCCTTATTTTTCGCCCCTGAACTGCTGGTGACATTAATTTTTCATGCTACTTTTGTCAGGCAGCTACTGTACTGTAACCAGGTTAAGAGAGTTTATCATTTAATGAGATAATGTTTAAAATGACAAACACAGTCTGTCTGCACTTCCAAGAGGAATTTTGATAGTATTCTAGAACATCCGCTCAGTATGGAATGCAAAGAGCCAGTCTTCACTCCAAGCCCAGGAACACCAACACATGACTAATCTTGAAATCACAGTAGCTGCCTAGCTGATCAGGTTTCCTTAATTTATTTTGTTTACCAGTTAGCATATTGGCAATTGACACTCTGTTCCCCTTTGGACATAGATCCTGCACTCATTTCTGGGCTAGGCTGTGCTGAGATTCCTGCAGCATTGGCTCACCACTGTGTTTGGCTCAAATGATGGCAAACTCATTTCTTAATGATCATGTTAGTTAAGGTGGGATTTTTCCAAATCCAATGCTAATTATTCCGATGAAGTCCCACCTTCACCTAGTAAATGAGGGATACTCACTAACCTGTCATTCTGAAATCTCTCCTCACTGCTTACCTATGAGAATCAAGGATTCTTCTGATTTACTGAAATGTGACCTCTCTCGGGGAATCTATTCTTACTCATTTAACTGGCTAGTTTAGCCACAAAGCAATTTGTTTTATCCCCCACTGGGATTTATTTTTCCACATTTGAAGATAATGAGAAGCAAAGAGTTTAAAAAAAAAAACCAAACTCTGGAGAGGCTTAGATTCTTCATCCACCTCCAAGAAGAATAGTTTGATTTTGGTACAAACAGAAAAGTCCACAAGAAGTTTTGCTAAAATATTACCATTTTGTGTTAAAAGTTCGTGTATTTTTAATTTCCCAACCGGCTCTAAAGCGAAGTGCTGTGCTTTTTATGGCTGTTTCTTCTCTGTGGCAGTACAGTGTAGAGAGGGATGGTCACGTCTATTTTAGGGGAACACAGTGTTAGATCTGTTATTTTGAAAGCACTGGAAAGTGTGCTGGACATCATTCAGAACTGATGTGAAGAGAAGTTCTCTGCCCTAAACAGTGGGCTACAAGAAAACCCCACACCAAGTATCACTAACTTTAACAGGATGCCTTACGACATTGGGGCCTAGGTGCTATATATGACGGAGTGAGAGTAACAACAAGGATGGTATGGTTGAAGAAGAACAAGGGTTACTATAAGATCAGCTGGTTACTCACTTCAGGTCTGTATTCAGACCAGTATTTAGCTTTATTTTTAATATATGCAGGAATTAACATTGTTGAGCCATCACAAAAGTTTGTTCTACAGATTCACAAATAATTTTAGTGCCCATGAAAGTGAGGGCCTGAGAGCACAGGCTTGAGGCAGGAATAGCAGCACCAAACAACATGCTAGTTCCCACTACACAACGCTCCTAACTCACCTCCGTCTTGCTTTACCTACTTCAGTTTGAGGCTGAGGTTGCTAACAGGCCACTTCACCTTGATGGTCTCTTAGAATGTGTTAACTACTTATGCTAAACAATTTGTTCCACCTCCTATTTAGCTGTGACACTGAGTATCTTTCCCAGACCTGAAGAAGAGCTTTGTGTAGCTTGCTCTTTCACTAGCAGAAGTTGGTCCAATAAAAGATATTACTGCACCCACCTTGTCTCTAATATCCTGGGACCAACATGGCTACTACTTGACTGACTGTTCAGTTAATTTGTAATACTGATCACCTAGCTGATTTCACTACAACATCACAGTCTACATGGATAGCAGTCAGATTTCCTTAAATTACAGATCAATCCTATAAGACTTGATTTTAGGGAGTTTGATCTATGCAGTACAGCTCACACTTCCTGCCACTCCTTGATGAAGTTTTATCTGCTATACCCGCCCCTACCAAATTTACCAAGATAAAGTAGGCTAAAGCCACTGCAGTGCAGTTGACAGGCTGTACAAATTTCTGGCTTGCCAACCAGACCAGATTTAGTAAAGCATGTCACAATGCCACCTGTGCTGCTGCTGTTAATTATGTCCCTTGGGAACTAGCTATCACAATACCTTCTGAGTAAAAGCCAAATGTCAATGGTAGGTGCTGGAGGTGGGGAAAATATTCTCAGTAGTCCCTGGCTTGTCTGGTAAAGAGGAAGAAGAGCACCTTCACAATAGGACTGCCACCATAACAACAGGAGTGGATAAAATGTACTTTGCTGCAGGCGGGATTGGGTAGGCAAAAAACACTGAGGTAATTTGTGGGAAATCAGTTTATCATAAATAGAATTTTAAAAATGTAAAGCAAGTTTTTTTTTTTTTTTTAAAATAAAAGGTTTTAATACTTAAATTTAAGCAAGGGATAGAAAGATTTGATGTCTATTGTAAGCAGAGTTCAAGTATTTTTTTTACATGGTTTAAGCAAGATTTGTTTTATTCTTTTAGTGGTAAAAATTGTGTCTGAATTCTTTTATATAAAATGTATCAACTGACCATGTTTGTTCTAGTAGCATGGAGGAATCGGTCTCCTGTGGGATTTGTGGGATCTAAGGTTTTTGCAAGTAACAGTGGGATAAAGCAGCAAGAAACAAATAATGTGGGAGTGGATATTGCGGGGCAGGATTAAATAAGTAGTCCCAAGCAACACAGTAAGCACACACGCCCTGAATTTTTCTACCTTCTCCACTGTCTAAGATTTTTGGTGGCTACAAACTAGCTTTTTGTCTCAGCAAAAGGCCCTCTTCTACTTTTGCCAGCTTAAAATAAAATTCACTCACTGGCTGAAACACTTCTTCATGATGGATAGAAGCAAGGTCTCCTGATCTTATAGAAATAGTGGGATTCCCTAGGCCAATAAGATGTGTTAATATCTGAGTAACAAGCTTTACACTGAGCTAGAATGTCCTATTTCAGGTTTGAGACACAAATTTGGCAGAGCCCAATTACTGATGGTTTTGCACATCTCCATGACTGGCTGCCATCCTGAGAAACTGGTCATGATACCAAACATTTAAGACCCCTTTCCAGCTCTTTCACCAGTCTACCCTTGAGATGTAAACAAATAGAAAGGCTAGTGGCACAGTGATTTAGTACAGTTAGCCTTCTGGGGCTTCTGGTTTAAATCACAAGTGAAAATAAGGTCAAGCCCCTTGGTTATTGCTCAGGACAGGATCTCACAGCTCCTCTCATTAGCAGTGCTGCTTCCTGACACTAAGTCTGCTTAGTCTTGGACATGAGAAGTATGCATCTTCATTGCAACAGGTGGTGTTGCCATAGATCGCGCTCCTGCTCCCATTGAGCTCAGTGGGTGTTTTCCCATTGACTTTAATGAGAACAGCCTCAGATCCTCAGTTGCATGGATCGCTCCTGTGTTAGAGATGCACCAGGAAAGTTTCCCAGATTATATACCTGCCTCCTTCGCTTAAGCCTCAGGAAAGAGGCTGACTAGGGAGGCAGTGACAGAGCTTAACCAGAGAGTGGAACACTTTTATTCATTATTAATTATTAATTATTATTATTATTATTATTAAAGGTGACAGAATGAAAAAAAGTCTTGTGAGCACACTAGCCAGTCTCCCTGGCTGTAGGGCCTGCAGACTCACTAAGGACTGAATAGGCTTTGGCAAGTGTACTCTCCCCTTCACCCCCCTAGCAGTTACCTCAAGGTCAGGGCTGAGGCACACTGGAGGGTTAGTCTAGAGAAGCTCACAGTGCGACTGCCTGTGTAGTCCCTGTTCTGGAGTTAGATGGGGCCGTCCCCTTCCCTCTCCCCAGGGCTGTAAAAATCTATCCTCTTCCATGAGCATATCCATTGTCATGTGCTTGAAGGGAGCTCTTGAAGCCCCAGGTTAAAACTCGAATGCTGAACTGATGGCAAGTGTAGGATGGTTTCCTCCTCTGGTAGAGACACCTCCCCTCTGGATACTCTGGACACAGCCTTGTGGCTCAAAAACGTATCTGCAGGCTACTTTTCTTTTTAAACAGGTGGAGGGGACCACACTGCACCAAATGGCAGAATTATAAAAATGTTCCTCCTTAAAGATTAACCCCTAAGCTCTTAAATAAGGTCTTCACTATATTGCAAGTGACACACAGTGAATAAATGTGCTATAATATTACTCACACTCTCACCTTTCCTCTGCCAACACATGCATCCCTGGTTCACAGGATTTATCAGAGACTAAGAAGGAGACAGAACTTGGAAGCCCCTTGTTAAATATTGGCAGCGCTCTACTGGTCAATATAAAAACTGCAACAAAGAGCCCCAAAATCTTAGCGATCCCTCTCTCCACAATAAGCACTGAAGGCCTTCTACCCTCCTTCTCAAGATAGTTTCTATGACAAAATTCTTCCAAGGATTATTTAGAAATCCTTATATACCCTTGGCACTATCAGTCATGTTAAAGACTTCTAAAATTTACCCACCAAATCAAAACCTCAACTCTCGTGCCTGTTTGAGACAAGTTAGAATCTTCGCTAGAAGGTAAGACTACACTGAAAATCCTGGGAAAGGGAAATAATTCTTAATACTTTATGTAGCTTTCCTAATGAACTTCTGATTGTAACATGAACAATGCAGACTTTACAAATACAAGCAACAATTGTGCATTTTCAACTTCAATGAGTCTGTGGCCCATACAAGATATCCCCATAACATTTTTCACATTTAAACTACATTTCAGTTTTCTTCTACAACTGCTGAGCAGTTCAACAACACTGCAAGAAGCTTACATCTTAGCCCTGGAACAAGCGACTAGAATATCTGAACTACAGTACACAGTTTTCAAGGAACAGAATTCATAAATACAATTATATTGTGGAAAACATGTACACATTGTAACCTAATTTCTTTTCAAAAGAATACAGAATAAGAAGGTTTTCAGGTTAATCAACAGCCCAGAGAAATGCCAACAATTCTTGAGGCCTCTTGTCTGTATCTAGGGAATAGTCTACTATAGACTTGTTAAAGGGTGACTGTCTGTCCTTCTGAATAGAAGGGAGGTCGAGGTGAACTACTTCACTTTCAAAAATCAAAAGAAAGAAAAAAGTGAGAAAATCTCCAGAGTTCAAACATTTCTTTAAAACCCAAACTTTAAATACTAAATGGGCTTCATGGCTGCCATTTTGAAAAACATTAGTTTGCCAAAGGACCCTTTTGATTTCTATTCGAAATGTAAGAGCTCACAGATAATCCATTGAGAATCAAACCCACACAAAAGGCTTTTTGAAACAATCGTGGTGCTTGTGAAGGACAACATTTTTGTGCGCAAAATAAAACATTTTAATGCCCTACAATCCATTACACATATATTCTTACATTTCCTTTCAGTAATTATTCATTAGAAAACATTTAACGTCACTGCAGATTTCACACTGGGCAGTCTGCACACAAAGGAGAAGAGTTGGCCCATTTATAAGGGACTGAGGCCTTCTTTTCTAATCTGAGAAACTCCAAGGAGGTGGGGCCTACCGGACACAACAGGCAAGCTAAATTGTGCGGTTAACGGTCAAAGCCCCCCTGCCTACTTTGACACTCATTTAAAGATGACAGGGAACAATAGAGATTTGTTCTTAGCAACTCTTTCTTGTTATGCGGTCTACATCAGCTAAGCTGGGCGGTTCAATACATGAAACCAGTACAGATATTCTGTTCCACCTGCCATCTCTCACCCTCACTCAGTCCCGTCTCTCTTCGGCCCCCTTTTCCTTTCCCCACTTTAACACAATGAGACAGGTAAAGAATATCTTTAGAGAGTCCCATTCAACATGTCAGCTTTAATAAAACAATTGCCTGTCAGGTTTATATGAGGAGCTCAAATTTTGGGTTAATGCCAGTAATCCCGCTCCTCAGACACAGGTTAGTAACTCAGCCCTGTCCTATCCCAGTATAATGAAAAAGCATCTCAAGAATGCTGTCAAATATCTAAATGACTTCAGATTGCAATACTGTTAGTATGCAAAAATACATTAAAATTATTGATAAGTTATGAGTAACTGTTTTACACTAAAATTATACAAATTTACCGAGTCCAACAATCATTTTGCTGCCCTAGTGCAAGTTATCTGTCTAGACACTGCTGCAGCCTGATGCCCACCTGCTAACTCCTCCACAGGGAGGTAACAGGCTAGCAAACTAAAAGGAGGTTATGCCTCACTTGGGAACTTATAACATGGTACATAGTTCATAAGATTTAAAACTTGAGCATGAAGAATTAGAGTCCTACTCTTCATAAATCGTTGCTTTCTAATGCAGCTACTATCACTTTCTTCAACAGTGACGTGCTCAGGTTTACTACCACTAGACCAAAGACAGCTGCTGAATCTTCATTATTTGCAGAACATCATGTCTTGCTAGAAACCATGTAACTGCTGATCAGCTCCATAAAAAAAAAAAAAAAAAAACCCCACACACCACACACACCACCACTAGATAATAAGCTGGTATCTTCAACCGGAAAGAAGAAATTCAGGGTTGCAACTTCTGGAAGGCAAGAACTATAGATTTATGCCAGGGGTTCTCAAACTGGGGGTTGTGACCCCTCAGGGGGTCGCAAGGTTATTACATGGGGTGTCATGCTGCTTATCTACCAGCATTTATAATAGAGTTAAATATAAAAAAAGTGTTTTTAATTTATGGGGGGGGGGGAACCGCACTTAGAGGCTTGCTGTGTGAAAGGGGTCACTAATGCAAAAGTTTGAGAACCGCTGATTTATGCAACCCTGCAGCTAGAAACAGAACAGTCCTTGACCTATAATACACGTTATCATTAAGCACTGATAAGTTAATGGAATGGGGTTTCCCCCACCCCTGGGTAACAAAATTTATAGCATGACTAGTATCCTTTCCCCTTTGGCTAAAATGTAGGGCCAGACATCCATTTAGCGCTGATGACTAGAGATGAATACACAGGGTAGCAGGGCCATTTACCCCCATTTACTTGAAAAGATGTTTATGTTTAGAAGAAATGTTTATTCAATTTCCAAAACCAAACTGCAGGATATTTAGTTTGATCTTATTTACCATAGCCTCCAGTCTTTGCACACACCATATCTTCCTCTCAGGTTATAGTACTATATTGTTTTTATTACAGTAATCCAACCAAGATTAGGCTCGGTCATGTATGTAAACGTAAATAAGAGGCAGTCCCTGTCCTGAAAAGTTCACAAACTAAACAAACGAGAGAGTAGGAGAAAGGAAGTATTATTCCCATTTTATAGAGGAGGACACAGAGATTAAGTAACTAGCCCAAGGTCACATGGACTCTGGGGTAGACACAGGAACTGAACTCAGATTTCCCAAGTCCCATTCCTCTGCTAGAATGACAAGATCTAGGTATTCTACAAAACAGACCAATGCACTTTTAAAGGATGGAACCTCCCCATTTGGAAAATTCCTCCTTTTTATACAAGTTCAACTCTAAAAACATGGAGCAAGCAAATGCTCTTTGACATTCTTTTCACCTGCTAAGAAACTACAGGAGAAAGGCATGTAATTTGAACTGGTAAACAGAAGAGGTAATCCGGTGAGAAATGTTTATTTTTGCAGATTAAGCAGTAAGTGAACAAAATAAAAAGTAACACCAAAGTAATATTCTTTAAGTACATCTTGAAGAGACAGTGGGGGAGGGAAGACATATGAAGCATGACAAGTCTTAAAAAAAAAAAAAAAAAATCACTAGACCAAATTTAAATTTACTGAAACCGGTGACAACAGCTGTTATAGTATCCAAGTTTCGTGCAATGGATATAAGCACAACACTGTATTGCCTGGAGTGTTACAAATATGATGGAATACTTACTGGAGAATTAACTTACATTTATGGTGGTACTATTATGCTCATGTGTTACTGTATTTACTAGAGTACAACATTAGTTTAACTAGATAAAGATTTGTGTAGCTGCTGGATCAGGCAAAGTATCTTCTGTGGGAATTCTCCCTGCACAGCTGCATTCTCTATCACCAGCAAGTGTCATTGTGGATAACACCACACAGCATGTAATAACACTGGTGACTATAGATGTAGAGAGTGAATCACGGTCTCAAATTACCCTGGAGTTTGGTCAGCCTCTTGGTAAAAATTAGCAAATGTACTTCAGTTTTATTAGAAAGGGAAACCACATCTAATCAGTCTCTTATAGATATGGACAAGGTGGCTGTTTCGGGCAGTCTCCTTGCCAGTTCATTACACTGTAATTAAGACTTCTGATATTTGAGTAACAGGATCTTCCATGCATGTTGTATTGCTAGTCAGTAAGCACTTATACACTTGGCCTCGGATAGTGAGGCACAGGGAATGCTCTGCTGGGGCAGAGGTGAATCCCAGACAAAATTTCTGTGCTTATCTGACAACAGTTTCAGCAAATTCTACATCTCATTTATCCCATCTGCCCAAAGCTTCTAGAATGAAATGCCTTTTGTTTTCAAAAAGGTAAATGAACCAGCCCACCCCACCTCGTTTCCCACCTCCAGCAACGGCCATCTTTGATGCTTCAGAGAATGAAGACCAAAAACTAAACAAAAACAAACAAAAAGCACCTCAAATCTTGAATACATTGGGGTGGGGGAAAAAACAACCACCTTTCTTGAGCCCCTACAGGTGACCAGCTGAAGCCTGAAATTTTAGGAACATAAGACACAAACCAGCCCTGCAGATAGCTTAAGACGCAGATATTATACCCAAAGACTGAACTATATGTGTTTACAAAACTGCCTTAACCAGCCGATAAAGGATGGATTGAAGCTTCACAGCATAATGTAAAGGAGTACCTATCCCCAGCCCTTTTATTGCCCTTCTGATGTTTGGTGTTGGGCAAACCTGTTCTTTCAGTGAAAAGAGAACTGGCCACTGTTCCCACCAGGCACTGTCATCTCCAGTTGAGACGCACATGGTGGAGGCCACTCAGCTGGAGAAAGAATGGGAGGTGCCTTGTAACAGACTTTCTGTCCCCACTGTGGGTAGGGAGTAGTGGATGAAGGAAGAGGGCTCTAGGGGAGAGCATTCTAATTTTCTGAAAGAAGAAAAAAGAAATGTTTATTGTCCCCTCATGTGGGTCAGGACCCTAAAGTGGGGGGAGGGGCAGGCTTTTCCTCCCTCTAGAGATTTTTTTTTTTAAATCAATATGGCCTTTTATATATCTATCAGATATATCCCTAAATGCTTTATTTTTAAAAATCTGTTCTTCTCCACTGGCCAGAAAATCTCTCCCCTCTTTTCCTTCTAGGCTCCTCACACTAACTTACTACTTTCTTTCACATCTCCTATCCTTTGGCATTCTACAGACCATCAATCCAAGCACTAAGGGGCTGGTTGGGCTCTTAATTTTGTAGTGATAAAAGAACTGTTATAATAAAGCACATGTTTGCATAAAAACCTAAAAGATTTGCAGCTTACCATCTCCTCCTCCATGTTGTTACTGAGCAGAACAACTAACCCCACTCCCACCTAGACAACAAGCTGCCCTTTATGAGCACTTTATATGTTGATGTTGTACTACCTCATGGAGGTGGTGGTGACTCAGCTGTTTGAGCTTATGGTTAGAAGGCTACTTAATCACCAGAGCTCATATGACACAGGGAAATCCTGTTAACAATTAGGAGAAAGCAGGTGCACATAACACATCACTTAAGGACATGGTTAAAAAAATAAGGTGGCTGTCAGTGAATGGATGTCATTTGGTGGCTGCAATGAGCTGTTATTAAAGACACTTTAGGCTTAGTAATTATGTAATAAGTAGGGTACTGTAGTATGGTAGTTGTAACTCTCCCCTCCTCTGGAAAAGAGGACTCTGGTTTAATAGCTTATCTACTAAATGGCTTCTGGAGTAGAGAAGAAAATATACTGCTGTCTATGAGGGATAATTTTGTTTGTGTTCTAAGGTAGGGAAAGGGAAGATGTAGGAAAGAATATTTGGCTGTAATATCTTCACAGAAATATAGTAACTAGTCAGCTTTATTATTATCAATAAGTTCTTAAGTCATTAGATGTTGTAATGCCTCCATCTTTTAAAACTTCCCCCTAAACTACATGGGTGACTGCTTCAGGAAATTAGATTTTGTAATGCAATTGTAGGCTGACAAATCTTAAAATCAATAGATGGGCTGACCCTTATAAATTTACTATAGTGCTATAAAACTTTTAGAGTTCTAAGCCTATTTGAGTTAGATCATGTCACTATCAAAATGTCTATTTCCAAGGGACTTGAAAACAAAATGCAATTCAAATGAAGTAACTTTATATTGAGATACCACATGATAGGGGGTTATACATTACTTAGCTTTGATAATTACTAATCCTGGAGACGAAGGATGGTCTGGGAGTTAAGGCACTGGCCTACGGCAGGGAGATGTGGGTTCAAGTCCCTACACCAGCACAGGATTCCTGTCTGACTTTGGGCTAATCACTTAACCTCTCTATGCCTCAGTTTCCCATCTGCAAAAGAGGCCTACACTGGAGGAGGTTGGCAGCCTAAGACAAGAAACCAACAGAAGTCAGCCCTATCCAACCTTGGTATGGGAAACAGGTGGAGGAGGTGATGATAATTACCCTTAGCTCTGAATGTTCCCCGTGAAGCTAAACCTGCAGTTTGTCTGACTGGCAACTGATGTAGTGGGGAAGTCCTGAGTGTGTAACCAGGGTAAGTGGATTTTTCCAAGGAAAAGGGAAGGCTGTTTAGTCCTTATGAGTCTGTAATTCTTTCTTGCAATGACCCTTCTTGTTACTGAGGGTTATTACTGAATCCAAGTCTTCCTGGAGTTAGAGAAGTTTCATTTTGGGGAGGTAGTGAAATAGGAAAGAAAGTGAAGAGAGAGAGAGAGAGAGCGAGCAACAGAACCTGTTCTATCCTGTACACATAGGAAGCTTTCTCACAAACGTTGCAGCTACAGTATTCTACCTGAAAGTGCTGTTCTGTTCAAGTGTATTGTCTTATACAGTGTTCAGACGTCTCATATTAAGTTGAGACAGTGACAACATTTACTGGTACAATAAATGCACTGAGAATGTTCGCTGAAACCTCCTTTAAAAGGGAAACTAACCAGATAGGCACTCTGAGTAAGAAGAGAAATAAAGACAAAGCTAGGCCTAAGCCACTGTTAGGTGGGCACAGCTCACTCCAGGCATAACATTTTCTTTCTTTTGCCCTAATGTTCTTGTAAAATCTCCCATTTTCATGGCTGGTGGCCACCTTTCTCCTCCCAGGATTAGAGTCCTGCTACCACCACCCACTTCTCAGCTGGCCCTGCCCTGGGCTGTGACTTGCTATTTGCTGAGCCAGGCCCCCCCGAGGGCAATGCGCTTGGCCCATGAAATAGAGACAGTAGGGTGAAGCTTGATTTATTTTTGAACACAAGTTTACAAAGTTCTTCCACTCCTTTAGACTCCTTTGCAAATCCCAAACTCAGTGCTTAACAAACAGGAAGAAACTGTTCCTGCATCTAGGAGATTACAATCTAGTTCAGATATTAACAAGACATTTCAGAAACAACTAGTAGGTGGCATGCCATCACGAGCTGGAAGCACTGCAACAATCTTCACAATATTACATCTAGTCTGTGATTCACCAGGTGACTTTGCCTGGAGAACTACTACTTGGTGTCAGCATGATTACTGTGCTAGTTGGACAGTATCTTTAAACCTGACCATCAAAGGGGAAAAATTAGGTATTTGATGTGGGATTCTGCTCTGTTTTTTTTTACCTTAAAAATCGAGGTCTTGTTTACTCTGTTTTTCCTGGAAGGATGAATGGAGAACTAGTTGTTTGCCATATAAGGCACACCTGGTTAACAGACAAGGAGAAGTGATTTTTATTCTGTTTGTTTTTGTTTGACTCTGCTTTAACTCAAATTCCTAACAAACATTTGGAAAGCGGGAAGAAAAGGTCTAATAACAAAGTTACAACACCCCCAGCCTTCAATAACCAAATCCCCGGATCCTTTAAAGAGACCGCCAATAAAACAGGGAGAGACAAGAGTTGAAATGCCTGATATTTCTAACATAAAAGCAAAAAACAAAACAATTTTTTTTCCCAGGGAGGAATGCTTTTCTGGCCTTCTAGATACATCACGAAGAGGAAGAAGGAAAAAAAGACCACAAACAATTCTCCATCTTTAAAGCCCTGATTTAGCAAGGTACTTAAGCATGTCCTATGGACTACCGATGTGCTTAAAGTTAGGCAGGTGTGTAAGTATCTCACAGAACTGGGGTGTAAAATGGTGTCAGTTCCTGGCTAACCCAGCATAGGCTGTCCAACACAGAAACTGGATGATAATTGCTTTGAAAGTGTATTGCTATATTTCAAATATTCAGACCAACATGTTCTATACGTTTAAATACCCTTGGTGGGTTAAAGTAAGCTCTGTCTCAGAGTAGCAGCTTTGGAAATAACATGCACACTAGAATAAAAATAAAAAAAATAGTGTCGCTGGTGCACAGTGGTCCAGCAAACCCCAACAGAATCATCAGAGTCAAACACTCAAATCTTCTCACAATAAGTTTAACTATCAACACTCCAACTGACTAGAAAATGCAAACCTTAGTCATTCTCTCAGATCAAGTGGTGATACGGAAGTTAAAGACCACATTATTTCCTTTAACCTCATCCCCTCATGCAGAGGAATTGAAAGGGGGGGAAAAGGAATATAGTTAATTAAAAATTAAATGCAACTGATCTAAAAAAAAATCATCTTTTGACTTGAGTATGGTGACCTTCTTCCAGGGCTCCCTCCATCTGATTCAGAACACTGCAGCTAAAGTAATCTTTCATGCTCTTCCCTTGGCCACTTCTTATTCTGGAATCAATTTGCTTGCTTACTTCTTGGCTTCCACATCAAGTTCTTTTGTCTTGTCTTCACTGTGTGCAAACTGCACAGCTCCAGTCCTGCTTACACTTGTACTATCCCTGTGCCACTCTCCCCAGTGCTTACCTTCTTCTCCTGAGCGTCTCCTCTACACTGGAAAGTACCTCCCTCTTCTTATGTGCCAAACTGATTCCCTCTCTATTTAAATCACTCCTTGAAACACCTCTTCTGCAAAGCCTTTCAACCCTGAGCCCACATTGGACATCTAATTCATGTCATGAATGATCTTCATGATGTGTGTTGTGAGCGCAAACTGTATTGCCTCTAATATACATTATAATTTCCTTTGTAGGTGGAAAGGGGAGATGGGAACAATTTTTTCCACATCTGAATGGGGCTGAGCACACTGATTTTCAATAAATAATAGGCTGGATAAAGAAACTTCTTTTGCTGCAGAAGAAGTGCTTAATGAATAGGAAGGCAATGGCTCTGCCTCAAGGAGATTACAGCCTAGTCCAGACATTAACAAGACAGTTCTGGAATAAGTAATAGGTGGTGTGACAGGATAAGATGCAGATGCTGTAGGAATTTCACATTGATCAGACATTGAAAAGCTTCATGAAAGAAGTTAGTTTTGAGGTAGGATTTGAAGGAAGTTGTGCGGGGCCAGAGGTAAACTATCAAAGCCATTGATGCTTGTCCAAATAGGCCAATTTTCAGAGCTTTCCAAACTCTTCCAAATCAAGTTCAATTCAATTCTAGTTTGTATCCAGAAATCAGTTTGCATTAGTGATACGGCGTGGCTAATACTGCCTTGCACAGATTTTTAATTCCATTGCCTGCTATTAAATTATACCAAGTAAAGAAATTCCTTTGTAAGCTTTTCTGCAGTCTATGGCAAAGCGAAAATCATCAGCAAAAACCTGACAACATGCATCTTGATTACAAGAAGCTGTTACAACCCTCCACATTTTAATCTGCTGTTGGAAAAGGTAGCTGGCTTGACACTGGAGTTGTATCTGCTGTCTCCATTGTTAATCCCTCATTTGTATAACAGTGAAGTTGTTGGCTCAGCTGTAGCATCTTTAAAAGTTTCTTTATCTAAATCCACTTGAAATTAAATTAAATTACATTTCTGAGTATGCAAATATCAAATATAAAAATAGCGCTTACTGCTTAGGAGTATGGTCCAAAAGAATCTTAACAACTACTGATTATGCACCATGACCTTTTTGAAACGAGTCTACAATCAATAGTTACTTATGACTGCATTACGTCAATTACGTGCTTTCTAAGAATATTCATTCAAAATCACTACACCATAATCTAATCTATTCTAATGCAATCTCCACACGTTCGCTGAAGCACTTAATGTCATCTAGAGCTGCATCTTCATCTACTAACTAATATATCCATGACTACATCCACTAATAATTAACATTACCTGGCTGTCCATCCTGTATGCTGTTAAAGCCAGTTGTTAACAATTATTCCAGCTAAACCATTGGTCCAGTGTAACACACCACTGTGCAGCTAGGTCTGACAGGCTACTTCCTCACCTGAGTGGAGCACGGTTAATAATTTACAGTGTGAGTCAGTGACTGTGTCCTATGGATACTTGTATACCCATATTGGCTGCAGCTCAAAGATAAGAACTAGAAACCGTAGCTTCTTTGAGATTATATTGCAGCCACTGCTGATCTTTGATTAGTCAGTTACATTACATGCTAATCACTAATTACTGAAATAAGTAAAAGAGCATAAGTGTCTCATATTAAAATTCCCACTGGAGCCAGCTGAACCTAGAATAGTCCAGCATAGCAGACACAACGATAGGATGTTCAACTGCCTTTTCAGAACCCTAAACTTTAGAAGATGAAGGAACTGAGTCGAGCTGGGAGCTCTACGGTTAATAATGTATATTCCCTGGGTTACGGTATCTCTTTTCCCAGGCTTGGTCTAGGTGCTGCTTAAAAATTAAAAATGCAGATACCCTGCAAAGGAAGAACTGATGCTAAGCTGGCATGTTAATCTTTAATGTGCTTCCAATTCAAATAATAAATTTTACCAACTTCTTGGACTCATTACAACCCCTGGAAGCTCGTCACCTGAATGCGCAAAATGCCTGCTCAGTACAGCAGGCTGCACAGTCTGGGATTCAGATATAAAATGCCAAAATACAGCACAATTATCAAACATCAAAAACGTGCTTTTACCGACTCACACCTTCACGTATTCTGTTCTCCTTCTTTCTTCTACAGGATTCTTACCTGCAGTGACCAGACCTCAGGAGAAGCCATTGTACCTCTGCAGACATCCTCATGGAGCATCCTGATGTTTAGTCCATATCCGCCTATGCTAAAATAGAAGACAAACTACTAGCTAATTCCACAAATTGCTTACATCAAATAAAAGAGAACTCTTATTGGATGTTTACAACTTTACACAGCAGTTCATTCGCTTGTCTTGTTTTATACAATGATACATATGCAGAGATGAAGCGTACATATGTGTGTACACACACACACACACACACACACACACACACACACACACACACACACAGAATTACCAGCTATTTGCCCCAGCTGTAATTTCTGCATACCTCCAGTATAACTTTGCAATGCTATGCCTACTACATGATGGGCTGGGACAGAGAGGCACATAGGTACTAAAGTGATGGTTGCCAATGTTAGAACCTAGGTAGATAGAAAACATGTATCTTGATATTATCATTACACGTTTCTATAGCTCCCATGACTGCCCTTATCACCACAAAAAGCCCACCATTAATGCAAAACAAAGTTATTTTAGATTTTCAGATCTCAAATACAACCCTGAAGAGGAAGGTGGGAGAGAGGACAAAAATAAATATAATACGTAGATGTAAAGTGTGTGAACACTAGTTATTAGGCTCCCTGAAGAAATTACTGAGTGACATTCTCTGGCCTACATTATGCAGGAGTCAGACTAGATGATCATAATGGTGCTTTCTGGCTTTAAAATCTATTAATCTAATTTTAAGCGTTTAATCCAAAGTATTAGCCATACAGGGGCACTATAGATGTATCTTTACATATCTTTCATTATTCGTCCATGTGCAAGTTATTAATTCTGTTCACCCACAGATGACGACAGGGGAAGTTTGTAGTTCCAAGATATAATACAACCTTCCAAAAGAAACTTCACTTGCTATGGAGGAAACTGGAAGGTATGGGAGTCAGGTCTCTGTAAGCAGGAAACTTACATCAAATTAATGCTAACCAGAAAAAGCCCTGAGCATCATTCCCCAATCCATCAAAACAAAAGAAGAGTTGGCTAAATTAATTAAATACTGTATGGCGAGGGGGGATGATACTTTTTAGTGGTCTACTTAAAAATCACCCGAAACACTCAGAGGTTAGAGTCCAGTAAGTATTCATCTCCATCACCCACCTATTTTGTTCAGTAGGGTAATTGTATCATCTGAAAAGAAATAAACCTCAAACCAAAGTCAGTATCTTTGCACAGATACAGCACATGGATTCCAAAGCTCTCCGATTATCTGCTCTGTGTTGCTCATTCACACATAGGCACCCAAGCACTTAGGGTGAAATCCCAGCTCCACTGAAGTCAATGGGAGTTTTGCCTGTGACTTCAGTGGCGCCCAGATTTCACCCTTAGAGTCCTCTTCATATCAGGAAAAAACTACAGAACTAACTGCAGACAGTTCCGGAGGCACTGAGGGTTTCATATTTGTGTGCTATCAAATTCTCAGGGCTGCATTCAGCCCCATCTCTGATTTTTCGCCATGCAATTTGGGAGTCAACTAAAATGATCATTTTAAGGAGTTCAGAATCAGTATCTCAAGCTATTCTATTTGTAACAGATCCTTGAGATGATCACACATGGTACAGCTCTCTAAAACCTCCTATTCAAGAATCTCAAAGGGCTTTACAAATATTAAAGCCTGCCTACAGCTGGGAGGTTGCTATTATCATCCTGAATTATCAAGGAGGAAATGGAGGTAAAGGAACCCTGGGCAAGTCACAGAGGAAATCTGCAGAAGAGGCTGGAACAGAACCCAGATCTCCTGACTCAATGAGACTTTAAACCAAAGCCATTCTTTTGGCTCAGTAAATTGCTCTAGACTAGAATTATTTGAAGAGGCTCTGACAAGATTCCCCTGAACCACTAGAAGGATTGTACCTCTTTCAGATGGTTAGAATTTTGAAGTCCCCGATATGTCTGATACAAAACTGACCATTTCACAGTAAGGAAGGCTGAAGAATGGACTGAGAAGGAGGAGAAGAAATAGAGGTGGAATCAAGGAGTAGTGGAAAGTAATATTCTATGCTGACAAATTTAAAGTGAACCTTCATTATGAACCTAGATACCATGATGAGGAGCACATTCGAAATATCGAATAGCTCACTGGAGGGCAGATAGCATAAAGAGGAGAAACATGGTCTTGTATTTTGAGCACAGGCCTGGGAATCATCAGGATAACTTACTTCTGTTCCTAGCTCTACTCCAGATTCCTTATGACTTCCCCTTTCTGTGCCTCAGTTTCCACATCTGTAAAATGGAGATAATGCTGACTTATCTCACTGGGGTATTGCGAGGCTTTGTTCGGGAATACTCATAAAACAATTTACAATTCTTGAACAGAAACATGACAGATGCTATGGATTCATGGACTATTCAGAGACTGTTGTATCAACTTTATGAGGCAGGCATATGTACAAGCTGCTTACTGTTTTTATTATATGTTTCTGGTTCTGAATAAGTAGCACTTTGCTAATCAGGGCTGGCTAACACTGTCACTGGCTAACACTGTCATTGCCTCTAAAAGAACAGGACTGCAGGTGCTGAACTAAACTCAGACCTGCTGAAGTAATCATAGTGAACTGCAGGAGTCGGTAGCCTAATACCCCGTCTGGAGGGAGTGGATTGTGGATCCTGCCCTGAGAAAGGTGACAGCTAGGGGCCCAAGACTTAAGTTTGGTGCTCTCGAGGAGGCCAGAAAGAGGTCAGAGGTGCAATTTACCTTGGGAACTGAGACAAAAAATGCAAAGCAGTATTAAAGAGTTGTGTTTCCCTTTTCAGTAACACAAATAAAAGGGACTTATCACTTTATTCATGGAGACATATAAAGTATCCTACCATTTTAACTGGCTGGGGTTTTTTTGCATGCACAAAATTTTCTTGGTGACTGGCCTAATTAGTCAAGTAATATTTTACAGTCTGGAACCAGCTTCATGCTATAGTACCTTTGTGTGGAGAGACAGCCTTCAGTGATTATCTATTTCAGGAGGTCAGATTCCTGCGACATGATGAATGACTTTTAAGTAACATAATATCTGGTTTCCTACTCCTTCACACACCCATTTCATTGCCAATTGTCTTCAGTGACCAACTCTGAAGGGATTATTTGCAGTTGAAACAGAAAGAGGAATTCTTTATCGCATGCCTGGGCTTCTCTTGTTCAAATTTAATTGAATTCTTGCTTGTGTTAAAATGATCATCAATTATTCAACCATGCATTCATTAATGCTAAATATTACAAGCCAAAAGTAGGGCTCTCCTCTTCTGTTAAGGATTTATCCCCATAAATATTTTCTCTTTGCATTTCAACCCTGATTTCTTGCTCTAACAGCAAGTTAGGGAGTGAATCATACAGTATGAGTAGGTACTCATTAAGTTGAGTCACTAAATATATTTTAAAAGCAGAGCAGGCTCCAGTCATGTTACGGCATGTTGCACTACTATAGAAGGTTGCTGGGGAGCAGGATTTTAATCTGTTTTGATCCTGAACCTGATTCATCATTCCCTGTTGGGGGAGGAACCTTGAGAAAGAGTGCTTGTCTTTTCTTCTTTTCTTCTAAACTTTCTGTTTTAAAATATGGTGGGCTGGACAGCAGCCTTTTTTATTCTCCATCCAGGGCACCAAAAAGGTTTAATGTATTACTACTTGGAATATCCTACCAATGCCCAGAAATTCACCATTCTCCTCCCCAGAGAAATTCAGTATATTTAAATAATGTTACAGTTGTGACATAAACCAATGTAACCAACAAATGAAGGCTAACATTCTGTCTTCAGCTGACAAAAAGTACCATTGTTTGAATTAGTGATGGGATTGTGGGGTAACCTTAACTTAGAAATCCTTGCAGGATTCTGTACTATCATAATTATACATACACCATTTACCCTCTTGTTGGCATATCCACTTGCAGGTTAAATATCTCTTACAATATGAAATACTAAAAGTGCTAAGACCACATGTCCTACTCATGAGAGCTGACCAGCTTTGTTAAATACATATGAAAAATATTTGTCATACATGGCATGAAACATGACACACACGGAACAACATTTTCATTTGCTTTACGGTCCTGATTCTTTTACTTCCTTCTGAAAGCTACCTACTCCCTCTTCCTTCCCTGTATAAGATGAAAGCCAATATGGTACTTGCTGTTGGAGTAATGATGTTCTGGATCGTTTAAGTGAGACACACGTGGCTTTCTCACTAAAATAGCAGGACAATATTAAAAAAGCGCCTTTCCAGTAGGTCAATGTCCTTTGGTATCTATAAAAGGTTCCAAATAACTTGACAAAGTCAACCAAAAAAAGGCAAAACCAGACCTCTCTCCAGCCACTGATCCCAGACGCACTATAAACTTCCCACCATAGAGCTCTGCATGTGCAACCTCACTGACATAAAACCATGGCTGTGCTCTCTCTCTTGAGGACACTGGGGTTGCCTAGATGTAAACTAGGATTGAATTTGGCTGCATGTGCCACAGTAAATAGGTCTTTGCAATGCACTTTACCAAAGCAGTTACCCAAAAGAGCAAAATTACTCTGAAAAAAAAATGCCTGTTAGCTATAAAATTCAGGTTAGGAGATGATGAGATAAGAAATGAATATGGATCTACTTTTCGCAAAGCAAAAGCTGGAGGATTCCATTGACTCAGAGAATTGGTAACTGGATACAGCTTTGCATCTCTAGGTCAACATTAGAATCCAGCTGTTTTTATAGGATTTTTTAAAAATAAGTTAGTAGTTTTCTGTTCGTCAGAAACTGTGAATGGGTGACAGGGGATGGATCACTGGATGGTTACCAGTTCTGTTCATTCCCTCTGAAGCACCTGGCATTTGCCACTGTTGGAAGACAGGATACTGGGGTAGATGGACCTTTGGTCATTCTTATGTCTCTGTCCCGTGGTTTCCGAACAAGAGTCCACTTTTCAGCTGGCAGTCCCCACAGAAGGGCCAAGGACTGAAGGAGGTTGAACTCTCATCTCGCCCTAAAGTAAATTTGGGCACACAGGCAGGGAGCAATGTGGGGGAAGTTTGCTTTGCCACTGCCTTGCCTGTAGGTGTTCTGTGTTTAGTTTTGACGGCTGTCAATGCAACACCTTTCCCCAGCATTAATGCCTCTTACTAAAAAGTGATAGTAGTGATCCAAGAACAATAGAACAGCATTGTACAACAGCCCTCCCATTCTGCCTCAGTTACATTTATGTTTTCTCACTGTCCGAGTGTCTTGATTAGCTAAATCAAAATCCTGGATGTGCTTCATTTGTAAACCAGACGCTTACTCCTGTCAGTTGAAGAGGATACCCAAAAAATTCGGAAATGTGAGAGAATCTGATCCTGATAAGATATGACAAAGCTGAAATCCTATCCTTCGCTAAAGGCCTTAGAGCGGTACTACAGCCCATTCTGAAAGTAATACTATGATTACACAAGATCAAATATTTCAAGAGGTCAAAACACTTCATTTATCATGGTAACTGGAACTAAGGAAAGAACACATGATCTACTCATCATATCTAGGGCCAGGATAGTAAATTTGACAGTGTTGCACAGGGGAAGTATCATCAATATACATTACTATTTGATGTTGCTCTGTACAGGCACTTACTAATACTGAGTACTTTAACCTTTAAAAGTCCACCAAAAGGTGCTTTTTAAAAATCTAGATATTAGAAATGGGATTGTGATAACCACATAGACGCTACACTGTAAAAAGTCATGATGGAGGCATGTAATGGGTCCACTTCCTGTTTTTTTAAAGTCTTTCATTCATATTCACAAGTGATAAAGCAGAGATTGTGGTTGAATGATGGTGCATAGAATTCAACATGGGAATGGAGAAATGCTCCCAATGTCCCCAATTTGGCATGCTGTCCTGGGATATTCTAGGAGTCTAGATTCTTGTGTTCTGTTTCCAACTCAGCAGATGAGTCACTATCTGATCTTCAGCAATTCATTGAATCTCTCTGTCCCTCTGTTTTACTGCGTAAAATGAAATTAATTCTACCCTTCAGTTGCCTCTCCTATTGCCAGTGTTTAGAGCAGCTTTTGTGAGCTTTGACGCAAGACAAGTCTTGACCACTGAATCTCCACAACAAGGGACCTTTGACAGCAAAAGGCATGAAATGTCCCCAAAATAATTCCAACAGCAGATCCTTTAGAAAAACACCCAGTCTTGATTTAATAATTGCCTGTGATGGAGAATCCACCACAACCCTTGTAAACTGTTCCAATGGTTAATTACCCTCACTGTTAAACATTTTTGCCTTATTTCCATCCTGAATTTGTCTAGCTTCAATTTCCAGCCATTGGATCATGTTATACCTTTCTCTGCTAGATGAAAGTGGGGCGGCTCCAGGCACCAGCGCAGCAAGCGCGTGCCTGGGGCGGCAAGCCGCGGGGGGCGGCGTGCCAGTCGCCGTGAGGGTGGCGTGCCAGTCGCCGTGAGGGCGGCAGTCATGCCTGCGGGAGGTCTGCCAGTCCTGCGACTTCGGCGGCGGGTACGCCAAAGGTGCGGGACCGGCAGATCACCCGCAGAAACGCTGCCGAATCTGCGTGACCAGTGGACCGCCCGCAGGCATGCCGCCGAAAGCCGCCTGACGGCCGTGCTTGAGCCAACAAAAAACATAGAGCCGCCCCTGGATGGAAGAGCCCATTATTAAATATTTGTTCCCCATGTCGGTACATATACACTGTAATCAATCAATCCTTAACCTTCCTTTTATTAAGCTAAATAGATTCAGCTCTTTGAGACTATCACTATAAGGAAGGCTAATTAATCCTTTCATCATTCTTGTGGTTCTTCCCTGAACCCTCTCCAATTTAGAAACATCCTTCTTGAATTGTGGACACCAGAACTGAACACAGTGGTCACACCTGGGCCAAATACAGAGGTAAAATAATCGCTCTGCTCCTTATCAAGATTTCCCTGTTTATGTTTCCAGGGATGGTATCAGCCCTTTTGGCCATCGCATCACACTGGAAGCTCATGTTCAGCTGATTATCCATTATCAGAGTCACTGCTTTCCAGGATTGAGTCCCCCAACCTGTAAGTGTGGCCTATATTCTTTGTTCCCAGATGTGTACATTAATATTTAGCTGCATTCAAACACATATTGTTTGCTTGCATCCAGTTTACCTAGCAATCTAGATCAAAATGTCATGCGGAGTAATACCAAGTCAAATTCCTTACAGAAGTCTAAGTATATTATGTCAACACTATTACCTTTATCAACCAAACTTATAATATCATCATAAAAAGATATCAAATTAGCGTGACAGGAGCTATTTTCCATAACACCATGTCGATTGGCATTAATTTATATCACCCTCCTTTCATTCTTTATTAATTGAGTTCCATATCAGCCACTTCATTATCTTACTTTGGATTGATGAGGCTCAAAGGCTTGTAATTACCCATTTACCCTTTTTAAATATTGGTTCAACATTAGCTTTCTTCCAGTCTTCTGGAACTTCCCCAGTGTTCCAAGACTTATTGAAAAGCAACATTAATGGTCCAGCCAGCCCTTCGGCCAGCTCTTTTAAAACTCTTGGATGCAAGTTATCTGGCCTGCTGATTTAAAAATGTCCAATCTCAGATCAGCGGGCAGTGATTGATCCAGCGGGGATCGATTTATCGCTTCTAGTCTAGATGCGATAAATCGATCTGCGAGCGCTCTCCCGTCGACTCCTGTACTCCACCGCCACAAGAGGCGCAGGCGGAGTCGACGGGGGAGTGGCAGCAGTCGACTCACCATGGTAAGTCGATCTAAGTATGTCGACTTCAGCTACGTTATTCATGTAGCTGAAATTGTGTAACTTAGATCGATTCCCCCTCCCCCCTAGTGTAGACTAGGCCTTAGTAGCTGTTGTTTAACATCCTCCAGAGAGACTAGTGGAATGGAAGAAGTGTTACCATCATATGAGAAGATTATACCTTCTGTTTTTCCCCCCAAATACAGAACAGAAATATTTATTGAACAGTTCTGCCTTTTCTGAATTATTATTGATAATTCTACCATTTCTATTTAGTAATGGGCTAATACCATTGTCAGGATTTCCTTTTTCCAATATACTTTAAAAACTTATTGTCCACACTTTTCTCCTTGTGTCCCTTGGCTTCCCTCATCATTTTTCTACAATTTCTAACTTCTGATTTATATTCATTACTATCAACTTCCCCTTTCTTCTATTTGTTAGGGAGAGAGAAACAGAGAGAGCTGCCTTCACTGCCATGCTAAACTAGATCAGTTTTTTAACCAATATGGCCTTCTTCCCTGATGTTGGATTGTGGCTTTTTGGGCATTTACCAAAATGTTCTTAAACAATTCCCAATTATCATTCACATTTTTCTGACTTAATTCTTCCTCCCAGGTAATTTGGCTCATAAATGTTTTCAGCTTTGTGAAATTGGCCCCACCAAGTATATATATATTAGTGTTCATTCAGTATGCACATTATAAATGTGATCAAGTCATGATCACTTGTACCTAAGATACCATTAATTTTTAGTTCTGTTATCAGTTCCTCTTTATCTGTCAAGACAAGGTCTAATATAGAATTCCCACATGTTGGTGACAACATTTTTTAAGTTAGGAAACGGTCATCTACGTTATTTAGAAATTTCAAGGATGCTTTAGTACTGGCAGTGTTAGGCCTCCAGCACATGGAACTCACATTTCAATTTATCACATAAATCCTGTAGATTTTCTTTAGTGGGTAGATAGCTATATAAAAAGTAAATCTGTGCTATGTGAGCAGTGTAAATATTGAAAAACTGAAACACTGAAAACCTGATTTCAGAGAGAACTATTAGATTCATCTGCAGTCTGCTGTTTTGAATAAAAAAATCTATTAATTTCTATAACATATGTGACAGTAACAACTTCCTTACGTACAAGAAACCCTATTAGTTACAGTGCTCTTTTGCCACTGCAATAAAAATACATTGGTTGGAATAAATTAAACTATCATCCCTCCTTTCTTATCTCTACAGGATTGGCCTTAAAAACAGAATAAAAATTAAATTAAAAAACCCAATTAAAATGCCAAATGGATTCTAACAATTTAAAATGATAGTCATTCACAACAAGAGGAGTGAAGGTATAGCAGTCCTTTAGAGGCCTTAAACTGTGATGTCACCTTTGTTCCCAAAAAGCACTGCAGGGGAAAAAAAGCTAGAGATTATGTCCAGTATAATACACAACAAAGGACTCATTCAGACATTAATCTATGCTGTGAGTCTAACATACTTAAGAAGAAACATATTAGAGGCAGCTAAGAGAGGGTATGATGGAGATTTGGTCTGTAATGGATGCCTATACACAGGCCAAAGAAACCAGTTAGAAAGATATATGGAGTGTATAAATACTACATACCCCTGTTCTTTTTCTTTAACACATTAACCTATAGTTTTGATGACAAATCCTGTGTATGATGAAAGTGTCACTTAAACATAACAGATAGAAGAAGCTACAACTTGTGATATAAATATTTGACACAATATAAGTTGTGTAATATTTTAAGAGGGCTACAATTTCTTTTCTCCTGAGCCAAAAGGAAAAACATTGCTTTGGGTTTCAATATTCCTGGGCTCACACTTAGTTGTGAGAAATGTCTTGTTTAATTTAGTTTGTCACATCCCAAAACAAAGATACAATGTTTAACTTCTTTTTTCCCCCCTTCAAAGCATTTGATCTGGGGACAAAAGCAGGTAGAGGTAACAAGACTTCTACCCATTAATAAGAAAAACTGTCAGAAAACCAATTTTTTTTCTTTTAGTATGTTGTGTTGAGTCTTCTTACTTCTTTTTAAGTAAAAGGCCTGATTGTGTAAAGTTTACTCGCATGATTATATCTTCTGCAAGTTGTCCCATTGAGCTCACTAGGATTACCTGCATGAGTAAAGTACACTAACGTGAGTAAAGACTTCAGGACTGAGCATCACAATAGGTCCAGTGTTCATCAGCTGCATGCTGCAAATAAAAGGCATGGAGCCTGCATTTGCAAACCCCTACTTGCATGACTAAAGACTACTAGAGTGAGTAAGGGTTGCAGGACTGGGCTTATTGGGCTGCACTGGTATGGCTTTCTCAACAGCACCTGCACGAGAGGATGGCTTGATTCCTTCTCTGTACCTTGGCATGATTACAGCAAACCAGTACTTGTTAATCACAGACACTCTGGCTTCCTCACTGAAAGTACCAAGGAGTCACGAAGTGACAAGGTCACCTTTGGAGATCAGGAGCAGGGTTATTGCTCTTCTGGTAAGTCTGGCAACATTCTCTATCGAGAGACACCATTTTCATTTTAAAACTCTGTATATGAGTAGGAATTTTGGGAAGCTCTTTATTCTCACCTTGCCCCATAGCCCTACTCACTTCCAGGAGTTTCTTATACTTGTATGTCTGGAAATAGAAAATCTGTTGAATAAAGTCTAAACCTGCCGATATGAGGAGTTAATGAATCTATCTTCGTATGCCTGGCAGGGCTGTAGCTGTAAGAGTGGACAGTGTTCTGCATCACTCCCTTGGAGAGTAAAGGAAAGCGAGACAAGAGAGTTGGTGCTTGGACTAAGGAGACAGATGATGATTGAGGCCCCTCCTTTTTGCCCAGCTAAGTTCTGTTTTTGTTCAAATAAAAAAAACTTTTGTTTGTTTCCTCCTATATACTGAGGTCAATTCAAAGATCAAATGACTCTTTGCAGATCTATTAGCAAAGACATGTCTACAATGCATATCGTCAAGGAAAAACAACATGTGGAGATGAATTTTCATGTTTTTTTGAAGATTACTGGGCAACAACAGCACTCCAGCTCAGTAAACTCCCTCTCTACCCAAGATTAAAAAGAAGAAAATAAGGGAAACTGACAAGCAAAATGTTCGATTTGATTATATTGGCAACAACCACAGTCATCTGAAAAAGTTAACTACCTATAATGGGTATGTTTGAAACTCCTGTATTATTTTTAAAACACTCATAGTATATGACTGCTTGTTCCCAGGGTCTGACAGAGGCACAATTATGTGAGGGTGGTCAGAACTGCACTCTTCCATGACAAGACCTTTCTATTCCCCGGGGATGATTCTGCTGAAGACTGTTCCTCTGTTGTGAATGGCCTAAAGTACATTATCTCTTTGGGAAAAGAAAGTGACTAGAATCGTCATCCTGTCCCTCAGCATTCTCCTCACCCCTCACTTCATTGAAGATTTCCAACTTCTGCAACAGGAAGGGCCAAGAGATTTCAGATGTATGTTCTGATGGGCAGCTGAAGAGTTCAGATGCTCAATTCTGCTGGGACACCACAGATCTTCTTTTCCACTGGCACTAACAATGCTAAATCTCAGCCGTATGATGTCTACTCGAATCGGGTATACTCCAAAACCTATATCCCTCCCCATAGTTACTGTCTTTGTTTTATAGACTAGCATTCCTTGTCGTCTGGAAAAAATCATCAGAATTGCCCCATTAAACTTGTGTGGTTCCGTAACTTATAATACACAATATATAAACATAGTATTTGATAAACAAGATCCCACCATTGACAATTAGTCTGATATTGTGCCTCCAGCAGTGGCCAGTACCTGATACTTCAGAGAAGGTAAGATCCACCCCATTTATACTGCATCTGGCCAATTTGTGCAGTATTCCATAGGGGAGAGAAATAATGGCTTCCTGACTCTTGTGGTGATAATATTATGCCCTGGAGCATGAGGCTTGTTTATCCATATATTAACTTCTACAAATGATATTTTATTGATCACAAAATTATCCAGTCCTCTTTCAAATCAAGATGCAGTATTTGACACTTAATACAGTTTCAGACAGAAAGCAATTAAGTTTGATGTAATGAAGATACATGTTTCTAAAACATCTTGCTTAGTTCTAAGAATATGATGCATATTGGTGGAGAGATGGACAAACCATTAAGAAAATCTTTCCTTCAATAGCATAATTTGCTTTCAGAAATGTTTGGAAATGTTTCAGCACTTTATGTTTCAGCATTTTAAATCAATTCCATCTATATTTTAACCCACCCAGCCTCCCAGGTTCGTACATTCATTAGTACACACGAATTACTTAGGACTTTAAATAAGCAAGGCATGTATGAAATTATTCCCTCATAATGAGATGGCAAATTCCTGAGTTTCAAATCTCAACAGGTACCTATATTTAATGAATAGGTGCAACAGATGTTTACAAGTCTCAAATTACAAATAGACATATTTCATTTAGATACAGTCAGGTTTCATACAGCTCACAGCAATAAAGCCAATTGGAGACAAAAACTGATGTTTTATAAAACTTAAAATACAACTTTACTCTGACTCTGTCATACCCATGTATATGAGCTATCTGAATTAAACTGTGTCTAATTTAACTCTAAAACTATAGGAACCAATTAAAAATAATGAGGCCTGTCTCCAACTGTCAGGCACAATTAGAGATAATGAGGACTGATAGCTCCTGGAATAGATTCATTTTTGTCTGATAGATGAATTGGGGCAGGGGTCCTGGCAGGGGTCACTGGAATAGACCTGGCAACAAAACATGGGTCATTCAAGCTTAAGGAGTCTTTAGGAACCTAGTTATTAAATAAGGAAGTAAATCAAATCCAAAAGCACATGAATAATCCTAACAGATTCTCTTTCTATTACATATTATTGTATTATCATTCATCTACTTATTCAGCCTGCACCTTAAACCAATAAAATATTTCATCTGTAAAAGATGAAACGTATTTACTATGATGACTGAAAACCTTTGAGGAAAAATAAGGGTGCCCAACTTCATCCCAGTACCTGCTTTGAAGAGTTTAGGAAGATCAGGAATTTTCTTATCTAATGTTTAATAGATATAATTTTGATAAGACGATTTACATTGGATTTCACACAAAGAAGTATTAAAAACCTTGAAGGGTAATTTGGATACAGGAAAGAAATCTGGCTGTTTTGGTAGCACTAAAAGATGGTTACTACACTATTTTCTTTTGGGTCAAAAAATAGGAAAGATTTACTTGTCATTATTTGCTCAGCATTTTCTAAATATACTATTGGAAGAGCTGACAAATGGAGAAACTTGACTGAGACAACTCAAGCTATTTGTCCTTGAAGTAACAGGGATGGGATGGTGAGTGACTACTCTAAACTTTTAGGCATTAGACAGTAGCTGTCATTTTAAATGAGTAATTAATCCTTAACTGAGCAGGAGATGTAGAGTATTGCTGCCTGTTTATTAGGCTAGAATGACAGTCACTGTCTGTTCACACCACTTTTACCCTGGCTGGAATTTTTAACCTCTCAGAGGCAAAGTTTGCTGGTGCATCCATTGTCAAGGACAATGACTCTGAAGTTTGTGTTGGGCAATCCTGACACATTGTTTCTCCTTTGTTTCTCTGCGAAAACATTTTTTTAATCTAATGATATCTTTCTCAACGTCTAATGATGCTCCTGATTGCATTCTATCCTGTGTTCCCCTCCCCCTCGTGCGTATTAACCTACAAAGTCATGCTTTGCCTTTTAAATCTATTCTGTGTCGTCTGGCAGAAAAAAGAATACTGAAGGAGCATCTGTGCTTACCCATGATTGGACTTTTTTCTCTTTGGGCTGAAAAAAAAATGGATAGTGAGCAAATTTCTCTTTAGGATTTGTAATCTTACCCAATGTTCTACCCCACCCTACCTCCCTGTAAGCCCCACAAAAGGGATTCCTTATGTCCATGTTTGAAAAGCACAAACACATAATTGCTAAAATGACAACATAGGGGTTATTAGCACTACGACAGGCTTTTGCCAATCTGCTGCAATGACATCTGGGAGATACCAGTTTTGTTCCTGACCCTGAACTCTTATCATCTGGGAGGAATGTGCTGTGGAGGCAGCATACTCAGACCATGGGTAAAAAAATATTTGATGTTACTCAAATAGCCATCCGCCCAATTGCCTCTATGGATTGGGGGGTACACAGATGGAAATAAACATAGACTGCAAGCTCTTTGGAGTAGGGACCATGTCCTTCCATGTGTTTATGTAGCACCTAGCACAATGGGGCACTGATCCTGATTAGAACCTCTGGCAACTATCACAATAGAAATAAACACATACACAATAATGAATTGGAAAGTTCCCTTTAACTGGGAGCCCACATGACTAGGTGGCATGGCAAGCCAAGGGGAAAATGGAAGGCATTTAGGGACCTGAAAAGACTGGGGAGGATTCTATTACACCCAAATTAACATGCTCGCCTGTATTCAAAAAAATCACACCTATTAGAGTGCAACCAATGCCAGCTGTATACATCTGTGAGAAGGTGAGGATTTGTGTGTGTATGTACAATTCCACAGAGATCCCTCAGTCTGTAATTTTCTAATTTTTTCATAGCCAGGACTTTATATTTTTATTAAATCTGTGACTAATCTTGAAATGTTAACAACTGCGCACTTTAGTTTGAATAATCAACACATGTTTCACTAGACTTAGCTCCACTTGCACATCACTGCTATGGTTAACACCAACAGGCAGTATTCTATAAATTATTTTCACCAATCTTTCTTGATTTCATCCCTTGAGTGTCAGAGGTAATGTGATGCTTCAAAAGAACAAATTTAAGTGTCATGGAATGGTTTAACAAATAATGAAACTCATGTCATTTTGTCAGATGCTTAAAAGGAATTTGCACTTAAGGTACTAAGATTTGGAGCATGTGGTTTAGCTAAATACAGATTAACACTATGCACGGAGTTACAAATGTTCATATTAAAAAGGTACTTTTTAATTACCATATAAGCAACATCTCTGAGCTCAACTATAGTTAAGCATCCATCAGCATTTCAAATATAGAGCCTATTTTTCTAGGATGTTATAATTTTGCTATCCACAACTGGGCCAGATTGAAATTAAGTATATAGCAGCTTTGCCTCTGAGGAAATTTAATTTTTCTCCTTTGTGGCAACAGCAGAACATATTATTTTGCATTGCTATGGCTTCTCCCCTCAGAGGATCTCAAGTGCTTTACAAACACTAATGAATTAAGCTTTAAAGCAACGTTGAGAGACAGATCCCTATTTTACAGATGAGGAAACCTAGGCAGAGAAGATCATATCATACTATTAAGTATTTGAGCAGAACACCCCATTAATTTCAGTGGCGACTTCTGCTTAAAAATTGATTACACCATGTGGCTAAGAGAGATTGAGTGTTAAATTTTCAACTGTGCCACTAATTTTGGCTGTTTCCATTTTTGGATGCCCAACTTGGGACAGCTAGAGCCTGATTTTCAGAGGTGCTGAGAACATGCCACTACCAGTGGCTTCTGCAAACTAGACCCGAGGGTATGTCAAGTTCGACATTCATTATTAAGGCACACAAAATTAGTTGACACTTTGGACAACTACGCTCCCTGGGACTTGAGGGGTCAATGGTAAAGCTAGAAATAGAACCATATCGCCTAACTATTAATGCTCTGTTTAACTGCAAGACTAATCCTTCCTCATACTATATTAAATTATTCACAGTCACTAAATTCATATATATGTATTAGTTTCTTCTTTTCTCTCTGCTTTTTACTGAACAACTCATTTCTTCTCCCCTAAATTGTCCCACCTAGTACTTAGATGACACTTCTAACTGGACAAGTAGCAGTGACTTCCTTCAGAACTCAGGACAGTGCCATTACAAGGAATGGGCGACAGGGGATGTTGCAAGATCAGTGCAGCCAGCACAGTCTACTGTGAAGACTGACTGCTGTAGCCATCTAGCCCATGGCCTTGAACCTGGATGTAGCCCAAATTGCCTGAACTCCCATCTCCCACACTGAAGAACACACAGTTCTTGCTCAATATCTTTGATAGTCTTGTTCCCGCTACTTCCCCAGTAAAGCCCTATCTCATACACATTCTTAAATACGATGAAGTTGTAATCCCTGGTGTCAATCCCCAATACATAGGGAAAACTATGAGGAAAATCATTGGGACCAGGTTTCTTTTTTCATAGTATCTTCAGAAATAAAAATCATGGATCCCCAACACTTCAGCTTAGAAAATATTCTGTAAATGTTGTGGCATTTACGGTAAATGCTGGATTTTCATTTGGTACTTTATATTCTCAGTTATTCATTTTGAGATAGTTTCCTGATCAGAATCTATAACTGACAAATGTGCATCCAAAACTCAAAATACTCAGCAAAGTTGAGAATAAAGATTAAACCATCATAAATATATGCTGAAATAACTCTAAACTCCATTTTCGCGCCCTCAAAACTTTCTTAGAAACTTTCTTCATGACTGAAATTTTTGCGGCATGAAAAATAAACTCTCCAGTCCCAAGACTTCCCTAGTAGCTGATATCCTTATCTGTACTTTTAAAAAAGCAAGGAATCCTCTTCTAAGCGGAAATATATGTTATTAGTGGTTCTCATACTGGATACTTGACTTTAAGATTATCCAAGTGAATTAAACTAAATTATTCATTGTGAGCATTTCTAGAGTAGGGCACTTCCAGTAAAAACATGGTATTACACCTACTCTAAGTCTCTCTTGAAATTATCTTTAAGACAACATTTCAAACACAGATCTGATGCTATGAATATATAAGGATGTGCAAGAACAATTTGTGCATTAGGAAGAAACCCCCCAAATTTGTCAATGCAGATTCACACCAAAAGTTACACAGCAATCTATGAAGCAACAGCTGAAAAGGAAGTTTGTTTGCCTGAAGTAGAATCTTGCTGTTGTGACTGTCTTTACATACAGGAACGTGCATATCTGTAGTACAAGAGGCCTTGTTCACTTATTATAAATTTAACATTTTATGTTTAAGACTTGTCAACATTTCTAGTAATAAGTCACTATAGTCAGAGCTTCTAAACTGACTGAGCAGTAAAAACTTTGCTCCAAGAAGAAATTTGGTATAACGTCTCAGTCCTGAAGTGATTTTTCTTTTAACACATGTTTAAAATGTTAGATATGGCCATTTATCCTTCTGTAGTTGTATAACTTAAAAATGGCTTCAGTTTATAAAATGCAATTTGAAAAGCGATTAAGCACAATGTTTTTGACAGGAATATTAAAATGATAATATTTATCCGTTTAAAAAACAGCTATTAAAACTGTCAATGCCATGTTAACATTATTTTAAAGCTTATTAATATGCATACTAAATAGCACACTATACAATATACCAGAGCAGCTTAGACCAAGTCATTCCAATCTATTGTTAATAAAATGTCAATAAAAGGTATAGATATGTATTCAAAGTCAGGGAGTATCAGCTCTGTAACAACAGTTCCGACAAATGCCTAACCAAATCTTTCTGTTTAATTGGCATTAACGTCCAGATTTGCAAAGGATTGTACTGGATTCAATGGGCTGTTCTGATTAAAATCATCTAGAGTCGTGCAGCTAACACCCTGGTCAACCCTTTGAAAATTAAGTGGTAAGGGTCTGACAAAATGACAAAAGCCAGGAAAATTAAATGTAATGCTGACACTCCATCTTCTCACACCATTGAACCATTTAATGCCTCACATCATCGTTTGGCATGGTGCCATAAAGATATGCATGTCTTAACTTGGAATTACCTGGCATTTGTAAGTTTATACAGTAGTTAAATCCTTAACTGAAGAATAAGTGATTTTTTAAATAAATAAGTAGAAAGGCATTGAAGTAATCTATATAGTCAGCACCCAATCAGTACCGCTGGTGATATGTCAAACATCCATTCACCAAGTTCAGCCTTCTAAAATCTTACCCTCATAATATTCTGGTGCTCAGTAAAAGAGAAACCTTCACTTGTTATTCATTCAGCTGGGTCAATATCCACTCCTTACTAAGTTGCTACACTCCTGTTTACATACCACTCAATGCAAAGCCAAAACCAAAGGCCAACTGTTGGTTTTCTGTTTTCATTTATACTTTTCTAATCCTTTGGAAAATATCACATCACTTATGGCCTGACCCTGCATTCCTTTTCCAAAGCTCCTCCCACTAACTTCAATGGTAGGACTTGGCCCTCAGTGTCCTTTCAATTCCACTATAAAATCTGGTCACTTGTATAGCCTCTGTAGCTGGACAGTATAATCTTTCCTCAACGCCTCAGAATGGATAAACCTGACTTTTACCAGCAGGTGCATCTTCTGAATCAATTTCTACTGCTCCCACAGAATGCCCTTAATTTGGAATTAAATGTTAGATGTTGCTGTCACTTAAATCTCGGGACTGTGGCCACTAGAATAATCAAACGTTTTCAACCTTTTATTTTACCCTGGCATTTGAAGAGTTTTGAAAATACAAAGAAGCTCAGCAGGCAGCCTGTGAATTCCCCTTACCCCCTCTAAAAAAAACAAAAAATTATGGGGGGAAGGAACCAGCCTCATCATATATCTTGAAGCTATGGGAGTTTTTCTTTTTCCTGTTGACTGGCTCCAGTTGTGAAAAGCTATGTTGGTGCACACCAGACCAGTAGGCCAGCACCCATCATTCAGTTGGTCGCCCGGGTACTGTAGCAGAAACTGTCAAACAATTGGTTTATTCTCTTGTGATAGTAACCCAGGAAACAAATCTATGATGACACTGTTACATGCATTTGTGAACTTGGTAACCTTGTAGGTCACTGGACAAATCTCTAAACTGAACTGTTGACAGTTCTTTGCAGGGTTCCCCACAGGAAACAGAAGGTTAATTGACTATTCCCTCAAACCATGAAATGCTTTTGAAAATGTTTGTTTTAAGTCTCGTAGCCTAAACTCTTATGAAACAGCATGTTTGTACTATGGTGTCTTCTAATTACTGAAATTAAGGATTTTGGTCAGAAATGGTTTATTTATATTTCCTCGTCTTGTATACATGAAGCAAAAGTCACCTAAATGTGGCAATGTTTAGCACACAAATGTTGAGGTAGCAGAGAATCTGCTAGAGTAAGCTATCCACGAGTAACAGCAACTACATCTCAATGGTGCTAATTTGATTAAAGCTGGTTGAAGAGAAGGGATTTTAGTCTTAAATCCTTAGGCAAACACACACATGCTCAACTTTACACATGTGAGCAGTCCCACTGACTTAACAGAAACATGGGAATTGCCATTTCAATATGACAATTTCAATATGACTACTCACGTGAGTAAATTTAACCTCTGTGCAAGTGTTTTCAGAATTAGGGCCAGAGATTCCAGAAAACATCCCTTGTTAGCTTTCATTTTCTTTAACTGTTCTCCTCGAGCATGTGGCAGGAAAAACAGATTTGCTTTTATGAAGTCTGATACACATTTGGAGGCAGTTGTATACTTACTTCATTTTCATTGTAGCTGGAAAAATAAATGGAAACCAAATGTTATATCCCAGATTGTGATATTTTTGCTCACTGTCCTTTAAAAAATTATTGGATTGCTTAATAGGTGATTATGGGCTGATGGATTCTTGCAATTGTCAGATCTTATTAACTGCTCACTAAAAACTGCTCCAGCTGAATGTAGTAGACTAGAGCATACTTTATGCTAAAAATAGTTTTTGATGCTGCTTCTCCTAAATCATCATATTGTATTTGGGTTTCACAAATCTACTGTATTTCAGCCTAGCAAGCCAAGGTTTCGGATTTTTTTTAAGTAATTTTGTTTGGCTGAGATACTGTGTGTCATTTTATAGGCAGAAAGTACTGCTATATCAGAAACTGCACAAAAAATGTTATATTTGTTATTAATGAGCTAATAATTTTCCTCCAAAAAAGTATAATCCATTAACAATATTTCTAGCTGTGAGTGATGAACCTAATGCTAAACAAATACACAGGATAACAGTTTAAATTAGCCCGGCACTAGAGGGGCTAGGGCTAAACTCTGGACCAAACAGTCTTAAGCTTTGCAAAGTTTGGATCTGAAGCTAAACTTTGCCATTTGGCCCTATGGATAGCCCTTGTCTTGGACACTGGATTTCTGACTAATGAAGAGCAGTTTTAGTGAGACTTTAAAGTGAGAAATGACAAATCATAATCTTGTATCAATTTGTGTCTGTATCTATATGATTCAGTTAGTAGCTTAATTTCACTCCATCCATTCTGTCAAGTCTAGACATTACAGCAACCTTCTCTGCAAAAGCTGCAGCTCCCCTTGAAGCTATAGTCAGTGCCCTCCAGCTGGCCATCGTTGTGTAAAGCAACTAACTTACTACTTCAGAGGCTAATCACCTGATCCAGCTCCCACTGAAGCAAAAAGAAACAACCAAAAACTCTAAGTGATCATCTTCTAGGCCAATCTAGAATCAAAGATCCCAAACTCTGACCCCAATGTGCTATGTTTCCACTAGATCTCCAAGCACGTGTTGATTTGAAACTCAGATGTGGAATGAAACTCCAAAATGGGGAACAAAAGAAAAATATTAGTGCAAGAAGCAATACTTTTGACACCAACATAAAATTTCAGCTGTACACTAAGCAGTAACTAGCTACATGACAACCCACACTCTGAAGGTCACTTGCTACTTTTAAAAACATTTCTTTGAAAAACAGGTATGAGCCTACCAGTGTAAACTCCTAATATAGACAAAGATCATATATGTCCAGCATGATTTGCTCCAATATAACTGCACCAGAGCACACTGCACTGTACCAGTGTAAATCATGTCTATGGTAGGGACTTGTACTGGTAAAACAACATCAGTGGTTGAAATCCCAATATAGACAAGGCCCCAGTGTTCCAGCCACTGGAAGGCTGTGGATTAGATTTCTGCACCTGTTGCATCCATAGGAAATACGGCAGAATGCAGAAACTTGTTTTAACTTGTCCCGTGGGTTCCTTCTATAAGGAGATCAAAGGAAGAGGCACTTAAGTCTTAGCAATTTTATTGACATTTGAAAAGCACTATGCTTGGCTGAACAGAGTTTAAAATCTCACCATACACAAACCTTATCCAAAAGGTAGGCTAAAATGACTCTAAGAAGCAAAACAGGAGCAGAGAAACTGGGTAGAAGGGCCTGTCACTGTCTGAATCCATCCCAGATTAGTTATGACTTAAGTCATGGCTATTCAATGTTCTATGGGACATAAGTTGGTGATCTTATCACCAAAATCAGCATTATAATTACCATCCTTCTTGACAGTCTCAATCCACAAGCTAAGGACTGAATAGGTACGGTGATCTAACTCATCACTCACCACCTGAAGCCAAATTAAGGCTCTGGCAAGGGGCAACATAGATTGAAGCTTGCCTCCATGTTATACCTGTTCTGTGGATAAGTAAAGACTTTAGTCTCCAATACTGTCAGTATAGCATCTTTCACTAACACTAGACTCACTTAAGAAAAGGGGAGGATGGGACAAAAAAGAAGGGATAGAGAGGATTCAGACAGTGCTTACTTTGTGCCAGGGCTGAGCCCCAACCCCTCTAGGCTTGGCAGTTCATAGCCCCGGCACCTCTGGGCTTGCTGCATCAGTTATGAATGTAAAAAAATTGCTTGAGCCCCGGCCCCTCTTTCATTACAAATTAAGCCTGGTTTCAGAGAAGTCTGTCCTTAGGAATGACTCCAGAGACACTGTAAAGGAACAAATAGGAGAATGCCTGGACAGGTACAGGCTGGACAAAGACAGTCAACACCGATTCAGAGAGAAGAGGTCATGCCTAACAAATCTAATTATCTTTGTCAAGGAAGTGACAATGGGGGCTGATGGGATGAAGTGGCAGACATAGTCTATCTATACATCTTGAAGAATTTTTATAATGTAATATAGAAAAATAACTATTGAATAAGGGTATCAAGGAAAGTGCTGATATCAAAGCTTTCAAACTGTGAAAAGACTTAGCTTGATAAGGAAAGGCAGGGAGTAGTGGTCAATGACTATATAAGGATACAAAAGGATTAGGCTCCAACTTGTTCACACTGAACATACCAGAAAACCCTATAAAGTACCTCCTCAGTAGCAGAATTGTCATTTGACTTGGTATATGTGATCACATGTTGCGTCAAAAATATATATATTTGAACATCAAATAAGAGGAAGTTCCTGAGGGCACTTCTGGTTGTTAACAAGAGACAGCTGGTGCCTGGGAAACCTTTAAAGACCATTTGGACTGTCAATAAATGGAAATCACCACCTACAAGTATCTTGTGTGAAGGTAATGCTATGGCAAACAACAGCACGGAGGCCAACATGAATTCTAAAGGAAGGGATCCAGCTGAGTTTATGACAAAAGTTACACATTTGGCCTAAGCTGTAAACTGGTAGACAGAGGGGAATAATTCTTAATGGTCAGGAAAAAGGTGGAAAATTTTCTTTTGTTACAAATGTTCTTGTTTTACTTTTTGTTCTGCATGAAGGGGGGAAAACCCTCTATTGTGTGGGCATGAACACAGTTAAGAGCATGCATTATAGTCATTTATGTCATACTCACCATCAGTCTGTGGAGACTGGGTTAAAACTATCATGAACCTGAGTCTGGAAAAGCCCCCTAGAAGGCTGTAGGAAGACATAAGTCACAACCATGCATTCTTCCATGTAACTTGGACTGGATGGAGGGAAACTGTACCCTACCTAACAGCCACAGTATAACCAGGAATGTCAATTGTGTAATTATGTAAGCAGTCGCAACGGCAGAAATCCCACCATCCTCTCACCCAGTCACCACAAGACTTGTAAATTATATCCACAAATCAATTACATATTCCTTTAAAAGTGACTTTCATATTATTGTAAAAAGGTGGTAACAAACGTGTTTAAAATAATTATATTTTATTACCAAAAAATACAAAATAAAATTAAAGCACAAATGCTCATGTTTAAGTAGCAATAAGGATTTCACTGAAATTCACAAATGTTAGCAAATTCAAGTTCAAACTGACATGCTATTTCTTAGCACACCCTTTCATGCCTAGATGTTATAGGGGGTGTCTCTAAACATGGATGATATTATCTTCCATATGTGCTGCAATTCCTACAGACAATGAGTAAAGGGAGTAATTTCAGCTTCAGTCCTGAATCTTCTTGCTTCTATGGGCTCACATTAGGGCCTGAATATTTTAAAATGTTTTTAGGTTTATCATATGTCAATGTGGGAAAGGATTTAATGTTAGAAATGAAAATTCCACTGGCTTATATTTCTTCAATAATGATATCACTGAAGGACAAATGAAAATCTACAACTATACTTCTTGAAGCGCATTACTGCTTTTAAGACATTTTGGGGTTACATTTTGCTAAGAAGTCCTGACGCCAGCAATTATGTTAGACATCGGAAGTGCAGCAACATGGGCCAGCAAATCATGTTTATCCTTTCACAGTGTCTGTTGTATAATATTCTATATAAAAATAATTATGTTACACAGTAACACTGCACAGAGATAAATTATGCTGTGCATCAAAGAACAAACCTTCTATCAAGGACATTCTAATTTTTGCAAACCACTCACAATGTACCATGCTGCAACATTAGGCTTAAGCGGAGAACTGATGGACAGAGTGTTAGACTTTACACTGACTCTCCTACCTTTTGTGGGGTTGTCAGCCCTTCAAGCACTTCTTATTATGTTTTTGTACAGTGGTAGTTCTTAGAGGCCCTAGGCCCATTGTGCTAACAATTGTACAAACATATAACAATGAGATGGATCCAGCCCCAATGAGCTTACACATCAGCCTATGGCTTTATATAGTGTTTATGGTAAACACATCTATAACTCTTCTAAGAACTTTGAGATAATTAAGAACAATGAGACGCAGTCACCTCTAACTCAAAATTTCTCTACTTTTGTCAGACCTTTAGAAGTATTTTATAATATTTTTTTCTAAATTTATACACATATCATAGCCAGCAATATAAACAAAACCTAGCTTACATTGAAATTACATATTTTTTGGATTTTTCTCTGCAAAGAGAACTTTATAAAACTCACTGAAGGAAATAAAGACATAAATCTAAATCTTCTGCTGTTTGAACTAAGAGAGTCTATCAAATTGTACAAGAAATGCACTTGCACTAATACCGTAGGAATAAAGGTATTTCACCTTTCTCCCATTCTTAAAATTGAAAAAAAGCAATTATGTTAGTGACAGAAGAGTACTTATGAGTGTACAGTAATGTGCATGAGTGTTATAGAGCTTGCATAAGACTCCTGAAACTTGTATAGTTAGCATTGCTCATGGCCAAAAAGAGAAGCTTCTTTTAAAAAAGCTATAAGTGGAGGCTGGCATACCCAGAAAGATGCTCTCCTTTTCTATTACTAGCCTTATCCTGGTGACCCCTTACATCAGTATAATGGATCCATTCCTTGTGTCCTCAGTATGAAATTTGAAATCAGTGACTAGATCAGATGGCATTTTTCAAAGTCATGACAATACTAGGCGAGAGAGAAACTATCATTAGCCCATGCAGAGCATGACAACTTTCTCCCTTCTGAATAGAGAACAACAGGTATTAGTTTAAGTACTGAAGACACTGGTAGTTAGAAGCTGCCAAACCCATATGTGCATAATTCCAACAATTAAAAATACAGTTTTTGCTTACATGGCTGCAATGTGGAAAAAACAAATTTAAAAAAGAATAGGCATAAAACTACTTTTGCAAATGCAGGGCATATTAATTAGGTTTTTCTTTGTACTACACATTAAACAAATCTTTTAAAGGTAAAGGCATTTTTAAAAGTAGTTTATTCTGAACAAGTCAGGCACTAGGACCTCCACTGTATTTTTCCTATCTTAGTTGTGAGGCAGGTCTTTTTGTCCGTTAGATCCATGGGTGTAATCAGTGATTGTGCCTATTGTAAAACTCAGATTCACCATCTGTACACTCCCAAGTGGCTAGACTAGTGCTAAAACTCCATCCCTGATGGGCTTAATCTGCAATTTCACACTAAATGATTTTTAAGTGTAATTTGTTACAATGATACAGTATTATTGAATCAAAGACAGTGTTTTGGCATTGTAATAAGAGAGTTTGTAAGTTTGCTGTATTTAAATTAACTAGTATATAGTTCAAATTTACATTCATTTCATTTTAAACATTAATATGAAAGGAATATAAATGAACAGGTTTTGGGAACAGAGGTTTTTGGCAACTAAATAGCTGCGTTTTATTTCTGAGGGGAAAAGTATACACACAGATTTGGAAGCTATGCATTGATCCAGTTAGCAGAGGATATAGAAGCAGATTCCTTCATATCTTATTTAAAATTAGGTATTTGCAAAATGAATTTGCAGTTGAAATTGGAAATAGACTATTTAAGTTCTGGGTTGGGGGAATGAATTGTAAAAGGCACCGTGCAAACAAAGGAGGAGCCAGGGAATACAGTCTTCCACATAAAACAAAGCGGCTTGAAGTGTGCAGGGAAATTATTCCTTTTCAAGAAGCTCTTACTTTTATTAAATAAAAGGCATTACTCTTAGAGCACATCATTATTTCCTCCACATGTTTTAAGATATTCTGCCAACGAAAAAGGAGCAATAAAATCAGAAATCATGCCTAACCAGGACTAAGGAGCTCAAAGGTCAGGACATTTTAATGTACTCTAACAGAAAAGATCAGGAGTAAACTTGAAGCAGTTTTTCAGTCATGCTGGGCTGAAGATAGCAACTCTGTATCCCAGACCAAACAGCTTTCACATAGGGAAATGCTTTTATCACCTGGCTGGATGGGACACAGAGGTCATCATAGTTTAGGTAAATTTCTACATTACCAGCTCACATCTTACTATTCCTGTATTTTCCTCAGTTGTCTCTTGCTTTTCTGGAATTATCTCCTAAAGTTAATCAGAAAGAAATTAAAATGAAATGGATGCATTTTGGGGGAACATCTGTTGATAGCAATGTGAATTCAGTGCAAGTTAGTACAGCATCCAAAACGAACTACCACAACTAAACTAACTGAGCTTCTACATGCTTTTTCTGTGTCAGAAAAATGTAAGACACTGAAAATCTCCTATTTCAGAGCAAAGGAACTGGAGATCAAGTGCATTTATAAAGTAACTCTCTCTTTTGGTTCATCGTTGCTTTATTTCATGATTAATCTGCTGCAAAGTAGTTACTCCAAAAGAGGGAGGAGGTTTAACTACTGTTAAATTATTTTTAAAGGTTATATGCAGGTTCAGCCATGTGCTTCTAATTAAGTTAGCCCAAATCTGAATGAAAGAATAGAAAGGGATAAGCAGAACTAGCCAATAAACTCTTTTTGCCAGTGTTCACCACAAAAATAACTTCAGTTCTGCCAAATGGGCTGGCCTCATTCCTTAAATAGACAGGACTGTAAAAGCCAAGTTCAACCACTTAATACAGAATAATAAGGAAAAATAAGCTTCCATCCAGCTTCTTTAATCCATTTCTGGAATTCTCTTATTTTAAGCCTTGTAAGGAGGCCCAATTGCTTCATGTAAAAATGCAGTTCACGGTTACATTTCTTGTCCACATTGTTTTCATTGTTGCTCTTACTTCTGTCCGACAATCCAGTGTCTCCAGTGTAACAATAACTGGGTGAGAAGACTCTTTTAAAACTAAATAACTGGCCACAGGCAAACTCTCAGAATCTACCTATCAACTTGCAGTTCACCTGAACTCAGATTTCTACAGAACTAAACCTTAGAACAGAACAGTCAAAGGATCTCTGATGAAAAGCCAACTAAGGAGATAACATCAAAAAGAGTGACAATAAAACAGATCCTGGTGACTCGTAAGGATACTTGTTTATTTAGAACAAAACTATTTAAATATCATTTTTAATATTAGTTTAACAGTACATTTAGCTTGTTATTGGGAGATTCCACTCCCTGCTCTGGATAACAATAATAAAGGCTGCACTCTGCAAACACTTATGCATAGGACTTTAAGGGGACTACTCATGTGCAAGAAGTTCTAAGTGTTTGCAGAATCTGGGCCAAACTGTTAAACTGCCCATCCCTTTACCTTCTTCTCTTGTGAACAAAGTAGACATAAGCTGTACTATCTATTCACTGCCAGAAAATACTTACCATGCTCATTGGTTCTAAACTGCAGTTGTGCAACTCAGTGATAAATTAAGCTTTGCAATTAATGCATTACTACAAGGAAACAAGACAACTGTAGAGTTTAATTGATTTGATCCTACAGAGGGACAGGAAGATTCTGAGAAAGCTTAGAAGAAATATTGTTGTATTTTACCCATTGCCCCCACCCACCTGATGAACCAAGACCTTTAGTTTAAAAGTGCCTTAGCTTTAAGTTAAGCTTAATGTGCACCTATAAAGAAACTCAGTGATGTGAACCATGTAATAACATTTGAAACAACAGCACAAAATATCATTGTACTCAAATAATTTAGTGACAAAATCAGTATCTCCCAGGCTGTAACAGTTGTATTACTTTATTTTTTAATACTGCTAATATTGGCTGGTTATTGGTTCTACATGTGTGCCTGTTGCACTAAGGACTCCTGATCCTGGGAGGTGCTGAGCACTCTCACTTCCTATTGATAGGAAACAGGGTGGGAGGGCTGACCCCAATTCCAGGCCCACTAAATCCAATAGACTCTCATTGACTTCAGTACTGATTGTGCCTTATGCACCCTTAAACTGTGTTTCCGAACTATTTCCACGTCTGTGTGGTGTGTACAAACTCTGAATGACACCTTGATATTGCCACTGATCTATAAATGCACTCACATAAATCTCACTTAAAGGTATGGCACTTGTTTGATGGGAGGAAAGAGGAAAGAAAAATCCCAATTACCTTAGTAAACCTATGCAGAGAGAAACCCAAAAAGAGCAGTTTAGTGATAACAAGCAGGGAGCAGAAACCAGGATTTCTGGGATCTATTCCTAGCTCTGCCACAGCCTCAGTGTTGGATGTTAGTTTGCTCACTTCCCTGTTTTCCTGTTAAGTGGAGATAATAAGACTGACCTACCTCACAGGTGTATTGTGTGGCTTCATGATTTAACCTCTGTAACACACTTCAAAAACCTCTGGTGAGAGGCTATGGGAAGGGAAAGTCGATGTGAGTGTCTGAATGTGTGGCTTTTCCTCTCCTTTCTACTGATGCCTGTGTATTGGTTTGCTAAAATATTACTCATCTGCATCTATCTGAGAGCCTTGCTTATCAGCACAGTTCTTTATTCTCTTCATAAAGAGTGCTATGGTTTTATTCAATGTGTCTTTGCTGCATGAAATGCCCCTGGACCTGTCACTGGCTCTTCCACACAGCACCAGGTTAACCAGCCCTGGTGGACCCCCCGCCCCACATCTATCCTCCTTCCTTTGCCTTACATTACCCCCACCCCTTTCCTCACACCCCATCTCTCTGCATCTCCTGATCTCTAGAAGGGGCTGCCTCACCCCCCGCCCCCAACAGGCCCTCAGGGAGGCTATCTCCAGCTCACTCTCTAGGTTGAGCCTTGCAGAGGAGATTCCTCCTCACAATCCATGTGGGTCCAGCGGGGATGGTTGTGTCCCCACCTCTCTCCCACAGGTTGGGGGTATCTCCCCCTCCTCCTAAGTTAGGTTGGTGTAGTAGGGTAGGGAGCTGCTTCCCTGCACTA
>NW_020664585.1:3802484-3848428 GCF_002925995.2 Terrapene triunguis
GGCACGGCTGGCAGAGCAGTATCCAGCGGCTGCTATTACCCCTTAATTCTCTCCCCACCGCACCTTCCTCCCCCAGTAAAGAATCCGCGGCTGCAATTGGTGGCGGGGGTGCATCCTGGTGCAGCTGCTTCTGGAGTGGCGCACGCTAGTCCTGTTCCCCATTCACCCCCCCAAAAGGGTGCTGAAGTGGCGCGCGCTGTTGCATTTGCCCCTTCTCTCGCCCACCACCCCACTCAAAAGCAAGAGACCTTTTGTTTTAAAAAACAATTTAATGTTGTCTGCGTCTAAACCCGGGATACCTTCTTAGCACCCCCCCCCCTTTTTTTTTCAACTAGGGATGCTAATTTTAATGCCCTATTACACATTTTGCAACAGGTTTTTAAATTTGAATTTTCTCCCTTCCCTCCCAACTCAGTCCTCGGGTGCATCCGAAGGAAGTTTAGATGCTATAAAAGATTAGAGAGCACAACCGCTGGCCAGAACAACTCCTGGGGGGCCTGGCAATCCGGGGGTGGGATGGGGACTCAGTGCTACTGGGATTGGGAAATGCTGCAGTCCCCTTGACCCTGCCCTGTGACTGACCCTGCAAAGCAACTCACTCGCCCTGTGCGCATGCTCCGGGCTGGACAGCTCCTGAGAGGGAAATTTAAAAACGGTTTGGAGACTGAAACTGCAGCCAAATTACAAAGAGAGAGATCCCTTTAGACCAGAGAAGTGCAGCAGCCGCAGATCTCACTCCAGGTACCATCCTGCAAGGTTTGCTTTGCATACAGTTGTGCAATTAGCACATTTCATTTTCCTGTAAGCACATAGGGTGTAATCTACAAGTTCCTATTGAGAAATATGTGCAGATAATGTTTAGATCTTGTTTAGTTCATGGAGGTTGCAAGCTTTTTCTGAAAACTTGGGTCAGTCTTATTGGCACATGTAGTTTTTATTTTTTTCCTCACTCAGCCTTAGCTGTACTTTTAGAACAATAGTGTTGCAAACAGTTACTCTTTGGGGCAAGTTGTATGACTGAATCTTTCCTTCCCTTTCTGCTAAAATGATCTCATTCATTGCCACAGCTGCTTGTATTATGGAGTGTTTTTAAATGACTCTGCAGTCACCCAGATTTTTTTTTAAACTTGTGTCTTCACATCAATTCTTTAGCAGAGTTTTTTCTGGTAATAACTTAGATGTACTTAAAATATTAGCCATTGTCATTTTTAAATGTCGTTTAGTTTTCCTAAATTTTAAATTTTCAGGTCATATGATTTTGTTTAGTATATAACAACTGACACACAACTGTTTTCCTAATTTGGTTGGTATTCAGTTCACACAACTGAGATGTCTGTAATGGATTCGTTTGACCCTCCCATTTATTACATCAGTTATATATTCTGCATTATGTTCTCCTTTGCCTTTCTAAAATATTTAGACATTTTATAGCCTAAGTAAAACATTGCTCTTAAAAGTGATAGGAAACGTGCCAACAACAATAATGGTCTTACATTCCAGGTTTTTTAATTTGGAATTTTTAAAATTTTCCTCTATACTGCTGAAATGCTGGATAGCTACTTCATACCTATATATATATTTTTTTTGTCTTCCCCACAGGAGATGATAGAAAGTGACATTACATCCATGATGTCAGGAATCATTAGAAATTCAGGGCAAAATCATCACCCCTCACCGCAGGAATACAGGTGAGGAATTTATCCATTTATAAAGAGGTGTTGCATCCTCATTGCCCATTAGATGACTAACAGTTATGTATGTTTCTAAATAAATTCAAATATTCCAGAAATCCTATTTAATGAAGAAGCTAATTACATTTAGCGCTTGTCTCTTTAAAAGAAATTTTCTCTTTGGTGACTGCTTGTAGCATACTGTGTGTTCAGAAACACCCTACCTTAAAATGTTTTGATAGTAAATCAGAGTCAATGCAAATATGTTCAAAGCCTGGTGTGAACTTCTGGTATAGTCTGTGCTCTGTGTGATTTGCCAGACTATGATACTCTTGTAAAATAGTAATGATTTAAAAGCCCCCTTTCATGTAGCATTTTGAATTGATAGGAAGCAGTCAGGAAAAACAGGAGTCATGTTCAACTAGCACTTGGGAAGGTCCTAATTAAAATAAATATTTGCTTTAGTTTCCAAATGCATTCATATGCCAAACTACTTATAATATGAACAGGAACAAACTTGGGTTTGCTGACAACCTTTAGCAAGTAGGCATTTATTTACCTATACCAACACTTATCCATTTAGAGTTTAAAAAAAATATTTTTTCTTAGAAGTCATGGGACAGTTATGCATGAATTACAGTGCTTTGGGTTAAGTTCAGCTACATCTTGTCACATGAGGTGATGTTTTATGAAATACATAATAGCATGTGAATCAGTGCAGCAAAGTGAAGAGGGTTTTTTGTTGGTTTGTTTGTAAATGCCGAGTGGGTGACTCTCACAGCCAGTGGGTGTTTTCAACATTTCCTTGGGTCAAAGTGGGCAGCCGTAGGTGTTCTTCTTCTTCTAGCCTCTCTCTATTCAAAATGCAAACATTGCCCGGCAGCTTCTTTCAGCGCAACAAGTGATTTGTTATACTGGGTGAAGCCACTATGGAGAAAGGTTTGTGAAACCCTGTTTGGCTGTTTATTAAAGCACTGTTTGCTCTAGGCATTTTGTTGGTTATGTAAATATTGGTAAAGAAATGTTTCAGTTGTTCAGGAAGGGTGTGGATGACCTGTGGATGCTCAACTGTAAATCAGTATTAGCTCCCTGAAGCATATAGCACCGTAACAAAGACCTTTCATGTATGGGAGATTCTTTAATTCATAGTAACAAACAAACAAAAAAGTTTGTATGCAGGATATGGTTTATTTTACTTTTAGGACACAGAGACAGTATCTTAGTTTACTTGGAGTTCAAGCAGGTTTTAAAACTGCTTTTAGTTATTTATTATATATTCTTAGAACTAACAGCTCCTACATCGCTAAAGTTGTTTTTAACTAGTTTGTGATTTTTTAAAAAAAGTCTTTTCTGAGTTATGTGACCTCATTTACAAGTAGAAACTTCTGATAAAAATGCATCAGATCTGAACTACACCGCAATTGTGGAACGGTATTTGTCCTACTTCATGAGAAAACACTTTGGATTATGTAAAAGAAAATCTTTTAGACTGAATGATTTTAAGAAAAGAATAGACCTGTCAAATTCTATCAGCTCTGTTTACTCTCCTGCTGTCACCACAGTCCAAGACTGGAACCCACAGTCCCGAGTTCTCCATGGGGGAGCAGCAGGGCTCCGCAGAGTAGGAAATGGCCTCCAATTAGTGAGTGGGAGGCTGGGACTATGCTGAGAAGACCCTTCTGTCTCACTTAGAATCTTTCAATTGGACAGTTGCACTTTGAGGAGACCAGGTTTTCCAGGAAGGGTAAAGAAGGGAACACTCAGAGGGAGAGAGACAGGAATGAAAGGCAGTAACTACAAATAATTGTACATGTGGTTTATAGAGAATGTGCGCCCGTGCGGCTTAAAGCTCAGATCTGAAACATTACAAGGTTTCCCTTGTTTTAAAAAACTCACTTTGGTGGATCTTGAGACCTTCCGGACCAAAAGCATATTTAAATGAGAGATAGTGGATGGAGTGGTGATATGGACTGTATTACTGAGTCAAGTCCAGACAAGGACAGACTTGGATGATGGTTTCAGATACATATTTTCAACAGTGCAACATAAAACACCTTCCTTGCTAAGTGCCATCTCCTACACCCTCAACTCCTCCCTCCTGAGGGATGTAGGTACCTGCCTACTTTGCATAAAAGGATGCATTTCCAACTCCTCCATAGAAAACATTGTTGTCTCTAACCCTTAAAGGTTAACCCCTTAATGGTAGCAGGGACACACACTTCTATTGACTGCAGCCAATATTTTAGGGAATGATAAAGCTGTCGAGGAGCTTGCTGGGATTGGCATTCCCTGAACATGTTGCTCTTACTAATTCATGTTTAAGACTAAACTGATTTCAGTGTAAATATTTTATTTTTCAAAACTGAAACAACAGGTGACAAGTTTATAATGCAATGGAGTATCTGTGGGTGATCCAGTACTGAGCTAAGTAAATTATAGGTTCTGAGTCAAAGCCTATTAAAGCAATGGAAAGACTCCCCTTGATGTCAGTGGGCTGTAGAGCAGGCCCTTGAGGAGCAAAGTGATTCAGCTTACAAGTGCTGTGGTCTCTAAGAATATTCTTTTCGGTAGAATTTTACAACATGGAGCTTGTACTAGATCTACCATTTATAGCTGTGTACATGAAAAGTAGCAGATGCTGTGGGCCCATATAGCACAGGATAGAATCAGACTTGTAGCTCTCCAGGCAAGAGTTTAGCCCCATAAGTCCCATTGTGGTTGGTGGTCATTGCGTAACTGGAATATCACATAACCTTTGACAAAACTATAAAGTCAGTAGTTAATGAGGCCCATTTCACTCAGATCATTTGGCATTAGTCAAAGTGCTTAATGTACACCACTTAGGCTAACCAAGTAAAACAGAATGGCAACTTTAGAACCATTAAGGGCCACTGGGCCAAATATTCATACAGTGAAGCAACTTTACACAACAGAGATTTTAAAAGTTCCTAAATACGTAATGATCCCAAACACAGGAATGGCTATTTATTTGCTAAAAATGCTCTATTTCCAAATCAGCATGTGGGTGAAACTATGCATTTTCCCCAAAAATCAATTGATTGTAGATTCAGTCGACCGACTTGTGGGGAAGTATGGGGAAATATGGTTATCAAATAACATAAGGGACATGTCTCAAAATACATACTGAACTATTCTAACTTTTATAATGGCTTAAATCTAGATTGACTTGACCATAGAACCAACTGCCCCCAGAGGACTTCAGTGTCTTATATAATGGGTCTGATTCTGCACTGTAGTCTGTCTGCGTTTACAAAGTATCAGGCAAAACCCCCCGTGTTGTCTGTGGAAGTTTCCTCAGAAATGACTGTGGAGCTAGTCCAACTACTGTAATCCAGGTTTTAACACCTCCTGATGAAGGTCTGAATTGATTTTAACTGCCATTTCAAAAAGCCATACATATTTTTACAGAAAAAGTACATATTTGTTAAGGGTGGGACATTCACAAAAGTCACAAAATTCACTGTTAAGAAATATTCAACATTCTTGCTCACGTTTGACTCTTCTTGTTTTTAAAATATAGCAGCAGCATACTGGTTTTGGCCAATCACTAACCTACTCCTGTTACAGGGTGGTAACAGTGACATACCTAAAATGCTGTGTTTGGACCATATGCCTCTAGAATAAGAAGGGAATGCAAGCGTAATTCATCTGGCCTAATCAGCATTTATGCAAATACAAATTTAAAAGAGTCAAAGAAACATACTTGTGTATTGGTACAGCAAGGAATACTTTTAAAAGAGTCACTAACTAAAATGAAATGTCACTTTTCTAGCTTAAGGAATCACCTTACAAATAGTAAATAAAACTACTGTCTGTAGCTTATCACGTTGTGTAACGGTTGTTGGACTTTCAGTGTAGTGTAGTATAACAGCATCCACACTTCCCCTCTTTCTGATTTATTTGAGCAGCCTTGTACAATATTTTTGAAGGACTTGCAATGCAGATATAAAGTCACTATTCATATTAGGTTAGAAATAAGGGTGTAAATAGGTAGCTCTTAGCCAAAAGGTGTTTAAATAGTCACAAAGCACTGACTGTAGGAATAGAAAATATCTACTTTACTTGCGTCATGTACTGGGTGAAGCGCATCCTCAATAAATAAATAAATCTTTAGTGTTACAGGAATATAAATACACAAAATTATCACAGGAGCATTAACCCATTAGATATCCTGGCTAAATTCCAACTGATGTAATTACATACTTCCAACAAACTCCCCCCCCCCCCCCCGTCCCCCAGATTCATCTGGTTAAGATATACCTCAGTTCCTATCCTAAATGGTTATGTAGTGTGGCTTTGTTCCGATAGGCCCCGATTCAGCAAGAGATTTAGGCATGTTTGTAGTCCTATTGAAAGCAATGAGATGGAGAGTTATGCACATGCTTAAATAACTTGCTGTGTTGGAGCCATAAACAGCTGTTATGTTCCATTCCAGAGATAGCTGCACTTCAATGGTGGAGAAAGGGCCTTGTCTACTGCTTGTATATCAGTTTGTTTGTAAAATGTTTTGTGACAGAAGGTGCTTGTAAGAAACGACTACTGTCTGTCTGGAAGTCAGGCTACAACATGAGCAAACCAAGTTTGGAATTTGGATCTGTGAGGAGCAATCTACGATTTAAATATTTTCAATATTCACCCTTGGGCACAGTCAGGATCTGGGAGTTTGCATTAAAATAAAACATGCTGCAGCTAAAAGGTTACAAATACATAATTAATACAACAGTAGTTGTTCCTGAAGAGAATTGCAGTGTCCATTCCCTTGACACCGTGATATGGCTGAGGGATTTTATCACCTTAGTTGCTTTAAAAAAAAAAAAAAAAAGAGAGAGAGACACTGACTTCCTAAAAACGAGTCAAACGCAAGGTGCTGAGAATTGATTTAAGTGGATTACCTCAACTGTTGCCCATGCAGTTCCTGAAATTTACTAATCAATGTAAATTAAAAAGCGATGGCCCTTGCTCCTCAAATTATTTTGCATTTACAAAATTCTTACTTCTAGCTCTGCCAGTCTATAGGCCCCATCCTGCAAAGTTCCAAGACCCCTCAGCGTTCAATGAAATCAGTACAGAGGACCCTGAACCCCTCACAGGAAGGGCTTGGCACCTAGTTCAAGACCCAGGGCAGAAAATGAATTTGGTTTAGTGTTCAGTTATCAGAAGAAGTTTCAAATACTCGTGGTACAGAACACTTATCCTTTTATCTATAAAGCTCTCCCACATCCCCAGTGAGCTAGAATGCTTGGATCCCTGAAGCAGTGGGTAATACTGCTGACTTAGGCCTGGTCTATGCTAAAAAGTTAGGTCGACCCAGCTACGTCGCTCAGGGGTGTGAAAAATCCACAGCCTGGAGCAGCATAGTTAAGCCAACCTAACCTCCGGCGTAGAGAGCACTAGGTCAACAGAAGAGTTCTTCTGTCAACCAAGCTACTGCCTCATGGGGAGGTGGATTACCTAGGCTGACCGGAAAACCCCTCCCATCAGAATAGGTAGTGTCTAAGCTGAAGCGCTGAAGGTGCAGTGTTTCAAGTGTACACAACCCCATGGTCATTTACACCTGTGCAGAGTGAATGTAGCATGGAGGCATTCTACACTCAGTTGGCACTGGAGTAGATACCGGTACAAGATGCAGGGCAAAGGGAAGTCAGTCCAATGTTGGTAATCAGGAGATAAAACAAGGGACAGCCGATGAAAACAAGAGCAAAATAAGAAGCCACGTTTTCTTCCATGGAAGAACTTGCAGAGGAAGGTGCTACGCAACATGAGTCAGTTTGGCAGAATAGGATCCATAGCAAGGAAAGATTGTTGCATGGAGCACAGCAGGGAGTCAGCATCTACCGATTCACTTCCCAGCTCTGCGATTGACTTCCTGTGAGACTTGGGCAATCATGCAGTTCAATTTATGGCTCAGTTCCCCACTCTCCCCTCCCCCCCGATATTGATCTGCTTCCATGGGGCACCGTGAAACTTAATTGAAAGGTAGAAACCATTTTGATAGCTGTTAAGGTACATCTACCAGAGGCTAAGCATCTTTGCTCAAGGTCTTTGAAGAGTTTTGTACTTTTATCCTAACTACTGAAGAAAAAGGAAAAGTGAAACAGCAACACTGCACACAGTGACCAGGTTTGGGGTTTTTTTCCCCCAAAGCCCTGTATCATTTAACGCCGGGCAGGGGTAGTCTATTTTTTGTCAAGGTCCAAATTTCTTGGTCAAGGTCCAGACTCCAGAGAAAATAATAAAACAACAACAACAAGTAAATAAAAAGACTTCAGGGTCCGTTCAAAGCATCTGGCGGTCGGATTTGGCCCACGGTCTGCCCATTGACTACCCCTGATGCCGGGGTTCCTAAATGGTGGTTGGTGGAGCACTTGGTGGTGGTCCAGGGAGAGCTGTCTGGTCTCTGGGACTAGCTGAGCTTATTTCCAGGGGACCCAGAAACGAGAAAAGGAACAAGAAGGAGCAAGCCCGCCTCATTGCCTGTATGTAGGGGGCACTGAATCCTATGTAAGAGACGCAGGGGAAGCTGGATTTGTTGGCAGAGACCCATGCCAGCCATTAGCAGGAGAGGAACTTCCAAAGGGAGAGAGAGATGCTTGTGCTGCATGGGAGACAGGAATCAAGTGGCAAGGAAGCATTTGCAGAGGTAAAGGGGAAAGAAGAACAGAACAGATAAAGTGAGGAGCAGACAGTGTGACTAATTAACTCATTTTTTAAATGACGGAACATTTCCTGCATTGGAGACAGCTAAAATATGTAAGCAATTGGTGCAATTGCCTAAGGGATGTTTGCAATCACAAACGAGAAGGGAAGTTCTCTTTGTGACCACAATGTGAGTGGAGGTTTCCATGAGAGCCTCTAGGACACGGCCACCCTACACTGAGAAAATGTTTGAGAATTTACCACTTTCCTAGACCATCCCTAACCTTCAAATCTGAGCTTAATGACTTCAGCCTGAGCATTCTGTTTACAAGCCAGGCTGCCTTTATACAGCCTTAGGGCAGTACAGACAAAAACAAAAAAAAACAAAAAAAAAAAAACCACACCCATAAATTCTCCAGGAGAGAGCACAATGTGCTCCCTCAGCAACAGCCGCCATCTTGAACTGAAACTGCTTTCCAAAAATGGAGGGCTTCCCAGCAAGCAAGCTGGCAGACTCCCTAGACATTTTTAGTAAGTATGTGTTAGGTATACTCCACTGGTATTTAAATTCATCTGAGCCACATGTACCTGGGGCTGTACAAACACACAGGAAGACATGGGCCCTGCCTCCAAGCGTTTACCAGTAATTTAAGACAAAAAAGGGAAGAAGGATACAATGGAGATACACCAAACAGATAGTTTTGTATGCGTGTTATATCTATATAGTTGTAGGTTGGGAGGGGGCCACAGGATTACACAGGTGGAAGAAGGTTGAACTCCATGAGTAGATAAATTGACAGCTAGCCACTACTACCGTATGCATGGTTTAACTAAAGCAGATGGTTTGATTTGCATTTTTTTCCCCTAAGAGTCAAAGACACACCCAGAACCCATCTACCGTTAGAGGAGTTGAATTTATATTGCATAGTATATTTGTACATTTAAAAAACCAAGCGATAGGACTGCTCTCCCTGTGTTAATCTTTGTAAAAGGTCTGAGCTCTCATTGCCTGGATCGGGTTACTGTGAAATGTGCAGTACTGAAGTGACTTGAAGTCACTACTGCTGAAATTTACATTTGTTTTGAACAACTCAAAGAATAATCCCTTTGTGCCACATGTGTTTTTGGTAATCTGCTTAGATTCTACTATTTTACTACAAACTATTAATGTTTGTTAGAATACTTGTCAGTCTATTTTAAAGAATAGTTGCAAGAGAATACATCAAAGCTGTTTAATTGAACAAAACAGAAGTCCGTTTTGTTTTGATGGGAAGTATAAAGTCAAATTCAGACTAGAAGCCTATGCCAGGATGGAGGGGGCTAAAATAATCTCCCTCACAAGAATCACATTTGTTTTGCAAATGGATCAGAGCGCTCTATTTCACTGTATCCTTGTATCTGCTTTAAAATGGGGCATAGTGACTGATAGATGAACTTTAAAAGTAAATCAAATCTTTAAAATATGGCCTATATGCCCCTCCCTGTCTCTGTCAGCGGAGGTCCATGCCTATGCCCGATATACTGTCTGCACGCTGGTCTGTGATTTTGTGGAATAAGGATGCTGTATAAAAGGAAAGATGTTCTTCATGTTATACTAGGAAGTAGGAGAATCTTGAGCTTCCTATTGTTCAGTCAGCACCCTATTCAGGCTGTTTGCAGTTAAGGTTTCTGACAACATCTTACCACACAAAGTGGATTACTAATCATTTAGGCTTCTAGAAAGAGCTGGATGGATCCACTTAACGTTAACATAAAGCAAAGGAATTTATCAGTTTTCCAAAGAGATAAACGTAGAGAGGTTATTGTGCAACTATGGCTTCTGTGGTCCTCCCCTTCGGAGCTGTTTAGCCCATGCTGTGGAGTGGAGAGAGGGCATGTGGCAGATTCATTTCCTGACAGGAGGCGTGTGCAATGGGTTTTGACCCTCACCGCCCATCTGACCCCATTATTTGTTGAAGGAGCTGACTTGTCTGGAAGGACTGGCAGGGACCAGGGTGCCAGATGGCATGTGTGTGTCTGTGTGTGTGTTGTGTGTTGGCTGTCATTCAGCCAGATTAATGTGAAGTTTGTAAAAAGGAGGAGGGAAAAAAACAATTAAGCAAGAATGCCAAAAACAATGGAGGCCACGTGCCACTGGGCAACAGTCGTTTGCAGCACAATGGGTTATCGGCTTACAATGAACGGGTCCAACTGTTGCAAACGACATGAGCCTGCCCAGTTTTCAAATCATTTAATGCTCTTGTTTACTTACAACCCAGCCAATCGCTAAGTAGGGAGAGTGGTCACCTGATGTTCTTTTTATGCATTTAAGTCCCAGGCCTCACAAAATAACTGAACAGTGGTAACCATGGCAATGCTAATTATTGCACTATAACTACAGTAGGAGAAAGAAACCAGGGTAGACTCGGAGGAGGATTTGAAGACGTTTTTGGCCAGGAATTGAGCTTTGGCTTCTGCTTGTTTTGGGTTTTAAAATCTTTGTGCAAACAAATAAAGTTCTGCTTTAGAGATCTACTGGGTAAGAGAGTTTGGGGAACTTTTGAACTGCTGAAAATCTTGACTAGAAAGAGCTAAAATCTCAATAGCCTTTTGGGCTGCAACACACTGCTGTTTTGGCATTTTATGTTAAGCTGATTTAGACTCGTGTAAAACATACAAGATGCTTCAGCAGAAATCAGATTTATTTACTGCCTCTGTCTCACCATTTGACAATGGATGCACATTAGTGCAGTGCACCTGGCTTTTTAAAAGGTCACTTGTTTATTGGAGAACGTTTTCAGTTAGGGTGTTTTAAAAAGAGAATCTACAATCTCAGGCTAACCTGTGTTCTTCCAAAATAGAAACATGTTTCCAATGGCTGAATCTGTGCAGTCCTTACTCAGGGCTATGTAGAGATATCCTCCTTACTTACGTGAAGTAGTTCCTGACTCCTTGAGGAGTCCCTCTGACTTCCTCAGCACTATTCAACATGAGAAACAATCTCGCAATCTGGACATCAGTTTGTAATCATGTTAACTCACTGACTTCAATGGCAGCTTTGAATTGAGTAAGAACGTTTGCAATTTGGCCCTCCATGTAAATGTGTTTGTTTTTGCTTTTTAGGCCGTGCATTTCCTTATCAGCAGTAATACAAAGTTGATCGTGTCTTTCTAAGAGCACAGCATGGGCAAGTGGGGCAAAATGTGCAGAAATTAGATTTCTAACTGGAACTTTTCACCAAGAGAAGTCTGGGCTGTTTTTTCATTGGCTTTATCAGTTAAGATTGTAAGAGTTTATGACCATAAATGCAGACTATCTGAAGATTTAGCACATCGAAGGCTGTTTTAAAAAATTAAGTTGAGTATAATTCCATTCGATCTCACCAAGGCCCGAATGGAGGAGATCTGCAGTCCACAATCTAGATTTTGCTTTGTAGTGAAGATTGCGTTGTGCTGGTTTCTGAAACCCTCATATGTTTGATTTAAGGAAGGGCTAGATCTGAATTTTTGTTATAACCTGAACAGGATTTAATTCTGAATACAATATTTCATGCCCTGTGACAACAAAGCACACCGCAGCTGAGAGCCGGCCTTCTGATCTTCCTGGATATGGCTGGTTTTAATCTAACCTACTCTAATGTCGTTTTGTTCATGGCAGTTACGGTCCTGTTGAGGATATAAAGCCTTTGCTCCCCAAATCAGCAGGGGCTGGGGGGGCTATTGCAGAAGCATGTTCAGCTCCTGGGGCAGAAGCACTTTTCCCCAGCCTGGCATGGGCTGGAAGTGCTCTGGAGAGAGTATGGATGTGGGACAGGCGGTTGGGGGCAAATGGAGATGCATTTCGCATCTCCGGCAAGGTGGTCCCCTGCAGCTGATTTTCTGAGAGAGACTGGGACTGACTGCAGGAGGGGCCAAGGTAGGTGAGGTAACATCTTTTATTGGACCCACTTCCATTGGGGGAAGGTGCAAGCTTTCAAACTGCACACAGCACTGCACTCCGCTGCAGCCGGAGGGAAGGTCCCCACGGTACAGAGCCTTTGAAGGTGGGATTTGCATCACGCCCCAGCTCCCAACACCAACAAAGACCTCTCTCCTTTGGAAACGTCGACATCCACATGATACAGTAGCTGGAAGAAGCTCCTTCAGACTGTCAAAGGGCCCACTAAGTAAAGGCTGTTGTGGGTGCAGGTGCTGAAATTCCTCATTAGTCTTGTCATTAGCTGGATTTCAGACTTAATGGAATACTGTCAGGTTAAAAATCCTATTTTAAACCATGGAGTGTCCTTAGGTTACTGCAATCCATCAGTGTGTGCGCACAGGCATGTAGTGGGGGAATGGTCAATTTCAGTTTTGTTTCTAGGCAGTTTCCCTTCCTGGTTCTCATACACTAGCACAGTGCTGCATTGTTTGGTTTGCAGATGCTGCAGGGGAATGTGGATTTGGAATTAAAATAAAGTTCATGGAAACAGTTCCATAAAAAAAACCTGTTTTTACAAAATCTTATTCTCAGCCAAAGTTGCCCTCGCAGTGTCCATCTGGAAACGGACAGAGACCCTTTAAAGATCTCGTGCTAACTGATTTTTCTTTTTAAATTTTCTCAGAGTGGTTAGAACATTATGAATCTACTGCTTCACCCCTCCACCCCCCAAGTTTTAAAGTAATTTTTGAGATAAGTACAAAACAATCACTCCTTTTCAGTACTTCGGTACCAATTCTAAAAAGCCTTAAGCACACACTTTGAGCACAGGAATGGTCCCACTGAAGTCAATTTTCCATTACCAATGTTCTGTGTGGGTTATTTTAAATTAAAGTATTTTTTTTTAGTACGCCAAACTGGACCTTTTTTAAAGCATCAAGTGCTCCTAGACTGATAACTTAACGTTTACAGCACGGGCTGAATGTTGACAGCCACTTTAACCTCTGAAAACCAGCATTTTAGATGGAAACACCAGCAGCACTTGGAGTACAGCACTGCTGCTCTGACCGCAGTGCTAATGCCCTTCTCTCTCGCTCATGCAAAAATATACTTTTCATAATGTTCAGCTGACCACTATATTGTTCTATAGGGAGATCTCGACAGAACAGTCTCCTAAATTGGTCCTGGTTCAAAATAGAAACACTTCAAAGCCTGCTAAATAAAATGTTACCTCTTACAAAGGAACACATGGAGGCATTATGAATGGGAGATGGGGCCTGAACCAAAAATTCACATCTTGAGCTTTGGATCCACATCTCAACTTTGTAACTCAGACCCACATCTACTGTTAACTTGCATTAGGCTGGGCCCCCCAAGACATCCTTCTTACCTATAGACAATCTAGCAGAATCTTTGTGCTCTTTGCTAACATCTCACCTTGTTCCCTGCAGACTCTTGGCTTCTGCCCCATCCCAGTTGAGTGAAGACCTTCCAAGCGACTTGCAGTCCTTGTCATGGCTGACCTCTGTTGATGTTCCTCGCTTACAACAGATGGCGAGTGGAAGAATGGACTTCAGCATCAGCTCTCAGGAGTCCATGCTGCAGCAGACAGGTAACTTGCCCTGCTGCTAAATGACAAATAATAATAATAATGAGAGACAAAACCTCTGTAACTAGCTTTCTTGTTTGTAACTTTTCACAGTAAGTACAGTAGATTTCGCTCTCTGCCAGAAGCACTACATCCTGTGTATTTTTTTTTAAGAGGCAGTGCGTACTAGGGGTTAGAACAAAGATCGAAGAGTTTGGACTTTACTTTTATGCCCAGCTAAGTCTCCTTGTGTGACCTTGGCGCAAGGACTTCGTTTTCAGAAGTTCTCAGTATCTCTGGAAATGGTCATTTATCTGTGCCTTTGTTTCAACATCACTAAAATGAGAATTGACCAATCCTGCAGCTGTGCGCTTCATACAGCCTCTCAGTTAATGGTCACCAAACTTCTCCTTAGTCTTAACATTACTTCAGCAAACACACCTATTTGTGTTCACTTTATGGAGCAATCTATGCCATTAGAATATAAAATCTTTTGGGGCAAAAATTGTAATTCAGTATAATTTACCCTTTGTAAAATGCCACATACACTAATGGCACTACAAAATCATTAGAGAGCTGTCACCTAACACCCTAGCAGCAGCTGCTCTCAGTGGCATCTGATGTCACCCTTGCAGTGTGTTTTGAGTTCAGTCTTATTTCCATGGAGTCTAATCAGAGTTGAAATAAGGCTTTAAAAATAAATAGCAACTAAGTTTTCAGAGATGTAGTTTTGTGTGGGTGCGTTCATCATGTGCTTTTTCATGAATAGGTCCTGTGCCAGGTAATATGCATTCAACAGGTGCTCCGGGAGCAATGATTCAGGTGCAAGCCAGTCTGCCACAGGGAATTGTGGGACTGAATACTATTACATCGCATGGAGCAAACGTAAGAGCTGACCTGAGCGGGTTAATTGTCATTGCAGTGTTTGCCAAGGAAAGATGTTTGACTATAGGACCGACACTTTTGTCTTTTCATCCCAATAGATGAGCCAGTACACAGTCGGAGGGCAGCCATCTCCTAGTTTACAGTCACAGCACCCGCTTTTCCCTGCTCCTCATTCACAGCAAGGGTTTGCCATCGCACAGAATGCGCAACAGGTACTATTGTTTGCTATGCGGCCTGCGTCTCAGAGTAGCTGTACAGACCGGATTTGCAGGCTCTTACACAGACCTACAGATATTCTGCACCAAAGTGAACAGCTGAGCTAAAATTGCCTTGAATCCCCCTAACCTAATCTCTGTGCACGTGCCTTTTAGAGTCAGGTTCTAAAATGCCAATTCTAGGAACCCTTCAGAAGGAAAAACACCACTGCCTCCGCTACCACTGGTGACGTGCCATAGAAACTCAGCATTGGGAGTGTTCACTTTCCAGAACCAGTAATCAGCTGCTTATTCCAACCAGGTTATCACTACACAATCCCCACCCCAAATTGGAAGAAAACTTATTCTATTCGTGTGTCATTTTACCCACCCTCAGCCAGCTTCCTGACGACTCTGCTCACTGAAACTGCAATGCCCCGGGTCAGGTCAGCTTTGCAGCCAGGAGCAGACTGCACCAGCACAACCCACCCAGTTCTTCTACTGTGGATATTTAAAAAAAAAACAACCCACCTTAGTCAGTCTCCAGAGCTTCAGGACAGTATTTTGCCAATGCTAGATTGCTCAAAAATGTGATGAACCTGAGGTGGGGCAGGGACAGCCTGGGATAGAGCTGTGACAATGTCACAAATTACAAATAAATTATTTGATAATAGCACTCGGATGAGCAAGAGCTGTGTGTGCTACTGTACAGTGAACCAGAATTGGGAAGCTTTCGGTATGTTCATTTTAATGATGTCCTGTAATTTGGTGTCTGAATCAATTAGAATCTAAACAGCATAGAAAGTGTCTCCCTTGCAAAAGGGGAAGGGGGCTTGCACGGGGGGTGGTATTTCATTATGAGAAAGGATGGAACTTGTTACAAACTCTCCATGTCCTTTAGTCCGCACTTGGCTTTACCGACTGAGAGATTGGTTAGAATCTCCCGTCTCCTCAGAGCACAGGAGCCTGTTTGAGGAAGTACTGTCTGGAATGTGATCTTTTTGGGGAGCTTTTGTTTCTCATCAGTACAAAGCCAGAAATAACACACGGCAATTGTGTGTGTGTGTGTAAGTAAGTAAGTAAGTAATGGGGAAAGCGGATTCTTCTGACAGTTTTCCCTCTTTCTTCTCAATACAGTGTAACCCAGCTGCAATATACAATGCATCCTATGGACCCCATCCTCAATATTCTCAACCTCGCCTTGCCCCTCACACTGCTCAGGAAGTCCATCCCAAACATTATCCCAAGCCAATCTACTCCTACAGGTGAGTGGAGAACAAGCTGGGATATTGCGCCAAGCCTGCATTTGACTTGGTTATAAATGTATCATACTTGGCACAGCAAAAGCTCCGTTTCCTTTCCTAGCACAAAACCGATTTACTTTTCCCATGATCTTGACAGAAGCCTTCTCTGGAGAGGCAAATCCGCATCACTCCTCCGACAGCACTCTGCTGTTCTGTCTAGGTTACTAGTGTAGTTAACAGTGGAAAGACCTTGGCAAGTTAATCCCCTTCCAGCAGAACAGAGGTGGAGTAACAGCGCCAAAGAGCTTGGTTCTCAAGGTTTCATTCTCTCTTTTGGACCCTTAAACACGGAAGCTGGGTATTGTTACTGTAGAGCTGATGAGACCCCGAGTGCAGTGGGAAGTGACTGTTCACACGGGCACTCGTGTCTGGGCAAAGGCGGGTGTCAGGTTGCTCGGTAAAGAGGAGGAGATTATGGGCCAACACACACAGCCTGAAGAGGGAACCGGCTTTTATCTTCTCTCTCTTTCTTCCAGCTGCTTGATTGCAATGGCATTAAAGAACAGTAAAACAGGCAGCCTCCCAGTGAGTGAGATCTACAGCTTCATGAAGGAGCACTTCCCCTACTTCAAGGTAAGGAATCAATAAGCTTTTATGACTGAAGGGAACAAAACAGGCCTCGCCACTTGCCACTGCATTCGATCCGTAGCATCTCAAGATGCTGTGTACCAAAACCAACCACCCCCGACACCCACGCGTCTCCCCTGCTTTACCCTGGCTGCATTTTAATTGCGGAGTCACACTCGGTCTAGGGGAGCAGGCTATTTAGGCATAAGCCTCTGGGCATACACAGAGAAAACAGCCTGGCCACAATAGGTGGCACCATGACCTCATCCTCCCTCCATCCCCTCCTTGGGCTGTCCCCCAAAGCAAGAACACCCCCGTCCCCGAGAGAAGGTGGCCTCAAGGAATGCCATCCCTGGTAGCCTTGGAGCCTCCCTCAGATCTTCCTAGGTTTTTACACGGGGTCTATTGCTATGACATCTAAGGGCTGGTATCTCCCCCCTACTCTCAAGCAAACGGTGTCCAGTTCCACAAACTCTGCCTTGGGCAGACCCATGCATGTAGCAAGTTCCACAGCCAGTTGTCCCCCCGTGAAAATATCCTGCTGCCTCCAGGCCTCCACAGAGCAAGTCTAGGGCCTGTCAACAGCACAGCCTCAGCTGAGCGCACCGGAGAGAAGGGTAGAGGGCCTAGGGAGAGGGGCCGTCTCAGAGGTAAGTCGGACCCAAACTGCTTTATTTACGTTGAGACCAAGGCCTTGAACTGTGCTTGGAAGCTAGTGCAGCCCAGAGCCTCGTGACATACAAAAAACATGCAGCATAAGGAGGCCGGGTACGATATGCTGAAAGCTGCTTGTGTTGCTAAACGGGTGGGCAGGTTGCTGTAATCTGCGGGGCCTGTGAGAGTCCCCCATGGAGAATTCACAGTCCATCCACCCGACGGCTCTCCTCATGGCAGCAGCTTATTCGAATAACAACCTTCTGCCCTCCAGACAGCTCCCGATGGTTGGAAGAACTCTGTGCGCCATAATCTCTCCCTGAACAAGTGCTTTGAGAAAGTGGAGAATAAAATGAGTGGCACCTCACGCAAAGGCTGCCTGTGGGCCCTCAACCCTGCCAAGATTGACAAGATGGAAGAAGAGATGCAGAAATGGAAGAGGAAGGACTTGGCCGCTATTCACAGGAGCATGGCCAATCCAGGTAGACTGGCATTGGGCTTTGCCACTTGGTGTGTAGAAGAGTCACAGTAAACGAGACGGTTTGGTCAGTCGTACATAAATTGTTATAGTTATCCAGAGCAGGGCTTGGGAAAGGAGGGAAAGTGTTTCAGAGGACAGGGTCGCTCTGTGGGGCTCGTTGCACGTAGGCAGCTGCCAAGGACTGGTTTCGCTAGCTGAGTGATTAGGGAAGCAGTGCACCACGCTCTTCTGGCACACTCCAGGAGTGTTTATTATTGGCCTAAAATCAAACAGGTTTCTCAGGAATCTAGCATAAAAAGCAGGCCTGGGTTTGCTGGAATAGTACCTTCCATGTGAAACAGTCAGCGCTGGTATCGGAACTGAGCCGCAGGAGCACAGGAGAGGCAGAGAATTTTTGTTAATCTATTTTTTGATTCAGCACTTCATCCAAAGCTTCCTTGCTTGGTGTGCTTCCTAAATTCCCCTGCCTCTGACCCTTCCAGCCCTGATCCACCCTCCCAGGCCCTGACTCATGTTCCCAGCTGCTGCCTCTCCCTGCCCTTCTCTATCTGATCATCACTCCCCTCACCTCTCCTGGGAGTGTCGTCTAGTGATTAATGCTGGGCAATGAAAGCCAGAACTCCTGGCTTTTATATCCAGCTTTGCCTCTAACATTGTGAGATTTTGGGCAAACCCGACTTCAGCTTGGACTACTCACCTGTAAAATGGGTGCGCCGCTTCCCACCTAGCAGAATGGGTGGGAGGCGGAATTCATGCTGTACAAAGCTTTGAGATCATCTGGCGGAAGATGTTAAATTACCAACAATTTTCTATTCTCAGCCCTGACTCCAGTTTTCTCAAAATATCCCAGTCACTTATCTTGAGACAGTAACCATTCATCTTATTTGGGTATGCCGGCTCTTTCAGATTCAGATCCGATCCGATCCAAGATGATTATCTTCTGTCCCAGTTTTTAGACGTTCTAGACAAGTTCCGCTGCCTCTGATGGTCAGTGCTTTAGAGCAGTGCATTTCAAACACCACATTTCATGCCTATTTTGCAGAATTGAGATTTTTATTCATGCTCCAAGATTTCCCCATTTTTGTAACAAAAAGCGTATTTGTTAAGCTCTTACTAGCATGGCAGTGGCTGAAACCAAACCTGACCTTTCCTGGTAAGTCTGGAACGTGTGATCAGAATGACATAACATTTTATTTTTGACTGAAGAGTTGAAAAACAAAGTAGTATTGAAGCTATCATGTGGCTGTCCTAAAAACATACTTAAGATGTAAAGACAAGTTCAGCAAATCCTCAGTCAGATTAAAATTCCCTGACCTCTATCAACAAGGAGCTCACTGTAGGTCTGCCCCATGTGGTTTGAAGAGTGTTAGCCTGACTGCCCTGGTAAATATGCCAGGCTTTTCCTGGCCTGATCATAAGACATCAAAGGGAAGACCTGTGTATGGGAGGGAGGGAGGAGTGGAGGTGGCAAGAGGTACCTGTCCAGCTCTAGAACTGTACTTCTGGAGCGTGTCCCTATTTACTGCTGAAAAGCAAAGCATGCATTGCAAACCCTCAGCTGCCTCAGGGACCTACTAGCCCTGCTCACACCATGGTAGACGTGTATACTCAGTTGCTTATTTTCCATACAGAGGAATTAGACAAACTAATCACCGACAGACCTGAGAACTGCAGGCGGCCTAGTAAACAGGCAGAATCCGAAGTGTCCACACTGACCCACATGACCGCAGCCCAAGGCCGAATCTCCATCTCCAAGCTGCAGCCCCAGCCCATGACTCTCTCTCTGCAGTCCATACCACTGCATCACCAGATCCAGACCCAGGCTCGCATAGCCCCGGACTCACCGGCACCTGCCCAGACACCTCCTCTCCATACTCTGCCTGACATGAGCCAGAGTCCCCTTCCTCACCACCCAATGAGCCGTGCACCCGCAGACTTCCTGAATGTGACGGCAGATATGAACACCGAAGTGGATGCTCTTGATCCAAGCATCATGGATTTCGCACTACAAGGTAAAGGGGAAGCTGGATGGGAGCACGGTGTGTTAGTGTTACCTAGTTATGGAGACACTGTACATATAAAACACATCCTGGATCCAGTAGGACATACTGGGCTCACCTCCACTGGAATACTGCAGGACTGGGCTGAAATAGAAGATCAGAATCCTATCTGGAATACTATGGTTTATGTGCCTTGAATTTCCCTACGTCCTTCAGTATAATTTAGCCCAGTGGTGCAGTGTCCAGTGAAGATTAGGAGTGTATGTGGGAGGGACGGGGGGGGGGGGGGGGTGGGTTAATGGTCCAAGAAAAGGCACCATGGTCATGGCCAGTCTGAGAACCTGCCTAGAACAGGATCGCCCAAGTGCTAATCTTAGCTCGGACAATGACTTCCCTTGTGGCCAGGGACAAGTCGCAGTCTTGGTGCCTCAGTTTCCCCACCTGCAAAAAGGAACACTTCTCCACCTCCCAGGGTTGTTGTGAAGATTAGCTGCGTCGTGTCCATGCAGCATGGCAGGAGAGAAGAGTGCTATATAAATAATATCATTACGGGTGAAGAATACATTTTAAGCAGGTTGGGAGGGGCAGGAAAGTTAGCTGTGGACTGACCAGCTGAACCCATATTATTCCTGCTATTCTGCAGGCCTTTGTACCACAAAACCAAAAACCTAGTCGCTCACAAGCATCATCCTATGACTGAGTAGAAATTAAAACCTTTCAGTTAAGATAGTTAAACAGTTACTCTTAAGACCATTGTATACCTTGAACCCAGCCCATGGCAGGTCAAAACTGTAACAGGACTGAATTTATCATCTTTTAAAGGAAATATATGGGAAGAAATGAAAGATGACAGCTTCAATCTAGATACCTTAGGTGCCTTCAGCAACTCCCCTCTCCAGCTCTCAGACTGTGACCTGGGCACGGCTGGCCTCACCCCCGTCTCGAGCGGTAGTGATTATTCCTTCTCAGACTTACAGGTCACAGGCCTCTACACTACTTACGCCACGCTGGATAACGTAGCCTCATCCCAGTACATGAATGGTCAAGGCAACAAGCCCATTGCTCTGCTTTAAGATTCACACATGTGAGGACCTAAGTAACTCATCACAGGCCTATTCCCTTTGAGGCCTTAGGATAGGATCTGAAAGCTGGAAAGCAGCTCCTTCTGCAGACCCCTGCATCATGCAAGGTATTTACCAGAACTCTCAGTGTGATGCCAAAATGTATCAAGCCAGTACTAGCACGGGGTTTGTGAACACACCTCCCTCGTCATCTTCACTGAGATCAAAAAGGATTTTGGCTGTTGTGATACAAGAACGGGGAGCTGACAAAACGGAGCGTGGAGTGCATCAGTTAGGAAAAACTTTACTAGAACAATTCACACACGAGTCACATTATGTTTGAACGTAATCCAACCCTCAGAACTAACGTCGAGTGCAGGACTGACATGCAGATTCCGTCTGACCACAATATACACAGGAGCCCATGCACCAGCTCACTGCTCCAGCGGGCCGAGTCAGAGATTCCGAGAACCACCTGACCTTATGTATTTGTTTCTTTTTTTCCAAAGAGCCAAATAACCGCAGCCAAACAAACAGAGATCACATGCCGTTTCTGGAAACGCTTGCAATGCCAACACCTTTCTGATGCAACTGTCTTTAAATGTATTCTCTGGGGGGGGGGGGGGGGGGGGGGGGGGGGGGGTTAAGCAGAAATTTTTTAAACAAAACCCCAAATTTTTTTTCCTAGGGCGTAATAAAAAGGGGGGGGGGGGGGGCTGACCACATGAAGGAAGTAGTAGGGCTGAATTATTAAACTGATCACTGGAGTGGAATTTTAGGAATGACACATTTATCTTAGGCTTAAAAAAAAAAAAGATTAGGTTTGTTACAATAGTTCCTGTGTATTGTGCTTCTGTTGAGTCTTGTGCTAGGCAGTATTACTATTTGTAAATTTATTTATATTTATTGTTCTGAAGAGAAAAGAAATTATGTAAACTGAGCACTGTTCAATTTTTTTTTAAATACAGTAACTCTTTATTTGCATGAACTAAATTATTCATAATCACAAATGCAACACCTTATTTTAAATCACTTTTGTAGTACTTCGGTTTCATTTTGAAAGCTGAATTTAAACAAGCACTTTTGATACTGTGAAACACCTTTAAAAAAAAGTCAGACCAAATATTTTTTTTACTGTACAGTACCAATTCATAATTGTCTTTTTTCCTAATTAATCTAAGCAAAATTGATTCTTACCATGCATTTTTTCTGTAAACTTTTGAAAACTAATATGTATTTGGTAACATTTTAAAATTGGATTTGAAGAAACAGTTCAAACGACGAGTGATGTAAAGCAAATTGTAAGAATTACACTTAAATGTAGTGTTTAGGTTTTTGTACCTCTGTGACATTGAAGTAATATTTATTATTATTTTTTGTTTTGCTTATCACTGTGCCTCGATAACAATTTTACACTTCCTTATAATTGTACCAACGTTGTACCGACTTAGATTCAGATGAAACTCTTCCCTACACTAAATTATGACTAAGAATGTTTTGAAGCAGAAAAAGGCCCCACTAATTTTTCAGTACACAGATTTAAACAAGAAAAAAAATAAAACAGTCAGCCTTTGCTAAATTCTATATACTGATACTCTGGGAAGATGAAGAATGCAGGATCTTATCCCACTGCAAGGTCTAGTGGTACTTTCTTGTTGAAAATCAACATTGTGAAAATGAGATGTGATAATGTCTTATGCGTATATATCTTTTCAAATATGCACGTAAGTAATAACCTCTTCTAAAGTGGCATGATGCTCCATGTCATAATTTATTGTTTAAATCAAGTCCCATTTAGAAAACAAAATAATGTGGACATTGATCATTTGATGTAAGTGGTATCATTTAAGATGTTTTAATTTTTTAATAAATATTTCTTAGTGCTAACCCTAGGTTATTTTAGATGGACTGTGTTAAAATTAGTCTGGTGTACATAAAGCCACGTTCAAAGGGTACTTTGCAGCTAAGTGTTAAAAAGCAACGGCCTGGAAATTGCTATCTGAATATTACCTGGTGGAAAATGGTTTTATCTGATTTAATAATGCAGTAAGCTCAGAAAATGTTGATCCTAGATATACTGTCTAAGTTTGCTGCAAATGACTAGAAACTTCTCTTGAACATGAGACTGTACTTTATCTGAAGAGCCCACCACTATAGGAAAACAGTCGTGTCCCTCATTTCTACTATCCACACAAATTAAAACAGTTTACTTCTATACAGTACCTTTCATCAAACGTCAAACATAATACTACGCCTTGAAACCCACCATGACATCCATTGGAATCACTCCCATTTTACAGCTCGGAAGAGAGGGGCACAGAGAGCGGAGTGGCTCGTTCTAGGTCATTCAGCAAGCCATTTTTGCAGAGCCAGGAACAGAATCCAGGAGTCCTGGCTCCTAGTCGCTTGCTCTCTCCAGATGGGGGGGGTTACAAAACAGGCTAACAGTTGAACCTATTTAGAATTTTCCTGAAATAGAAATAGATGTAAATATGTTGCTTTTTCCTCCTCTCCCCCTTGCCCCCCAGTTCAAACCTCCCTTGAGAATAACACTTTTAAAAGGCGTATGTATCATGTACTTTCCTCCACAACCCACTTGCTGTGGAGAATCTTTGCATCTAAATTCACCTGCAGCCACTGATGTTTGTGTAGTTCCTCTTCTCACAAAAGAAGTCCCGCAATCCATTGTGTATGAAAACAGATTTTGAAAAGATGAGCTGTTGAAATCAGGTTAAATTGGAAGGGGCTGAACGTTACCACTGGACCACTCTTCGGAGGCCTGTGTGAAAGTCACTGCCTCACCCCCCTCCTCAAGTGTCACTGGCTGCCCGACATTCCAGCAAAATGGCTCCTGAGACCACGATGGAACTGGGTTCACATTCCTGAAAAGCCATTCAGGCTCCAACCTCAGCTACCTCTTCACCTCCCTGTGCCTCAGCCAATCCACCTAGAAGAGATAGGTGACATCAGAACTTCTCTGCAAATCAGATGCTGTATCTAACAGGTGCCCCAGGGTTAGTAAGTGACAAGGAAGGTTTTGGATTGGGGCAGGGGGTGGGGGAAAACAGTGTTTATGTTTAATTGCTACAGAGCATCACACAGACCACTGTTGCCACGTTACTTACCCAAGGTCTGGTCACCACATAGTCCTTTCTCCAGATGGTTCATCAGAGGACACTAGATGAACGTCACTCTGGTGTTTTCTGCAGCAGTTTTAACAGCAGCAAGTTTTCTATCCAGTAAAGGGCCTATGCACCCTATATTTCCCTACAAGTCTTTTCAAACATACTCCTACTATCTAGTGCCGGTGCTATAGTTAGGCCTCTTGCTCTCCAGGCACCGAAATCAAAAGAGAGTTTAACCTGAGTAAGGACTGCGGGTTTAGCCCTAAATGAATGCTGCAAACAAGCATACACAGGGTTTCATAATTCTGCCTCAATTACACATGCTTCCCCTATACTGAGAGTTACATTTAAACAAAATTTCAGAAGCTGACAACTAAGCCAAGGAAAGCCATTAAGTTCAGCCTGACGCTTGAAACGTTGATCGCATCCCAAGCGCTAAGCCTGTACAAGTACCAGCTACGCAACTCAGCAGCTCTGTACTGAACACCAGTGCAATGTTAGTTACAGGGAAAATACAATGGAGCTAAACTCCCATTTTTCAGTGCGAGTTGGGCATCCAACTCCTTTAAACATCTTTGAAAATCCCAGACATACAGTATTTCATACAAATCGTATTCAGTTTTCATTAAGAGACAGAGGGTTGCTGAGGGTAACTCGCCAAGCTGCCACAATAAAGTATTCCCCAGTGTGCACAGTAACATGTGCTATTGGCTTTCACTGGTTTTAAATAGGCTTTGACATTGCATTGGTGGTGATGGAACAGAGTTCATCCCTAAATTGGGTGCAGTGGAGGGCATTCCATCATGCACGGGGTTTGCAAATATTCATGTTTTAAGAGATTTTATTTTGTAAGATTACTGGAACTATAGCTAGTTTAATAGCAGAAGTCTTCTCATAGGTTACGTACAGAGTAATCTAAAAGAATCATTTACTCTATGGTCTACCCCCACCCAAGCTATCCCAGAATGCCCTTTTTCCGATCAAAAACAAGTGTTGCAGTGCAGGCCCCAGGCCATGCATCATCAAATGAAGTTCCTGCAAAATCCCCAATCCACCCAGGTAGAAAAGGGGAAAAAAAGACACACCCACACCCTGATACATGACTGAGGCAACTTGGCAGTAGCATCCTTGCTTCCCCACCCCACTCTAACACAACCGGGTTAGAAAGAACCACAACCGGGCATTTCCACACTAACAGCAGGAGCTGGAAACCGTAAAGCTAACCAACTTGCATAGCTCTCTCGTGGCCGAGCAGGGGCTTGTGTATGAACACATTGCTCCAGGAAAGCGAGCTCCATGTCACTTGCTGGCAGGCGTTTCTGCTCTGCGCATTTAATGCAATGAGAGGATACAGGTCATAGAACCTCTGCATTTAGTATAAAGGCAAAGAAACAGAAGTCAGAATCCTCCCTGAAAAATGTCGTCATTTTATTTGGAGCAGTTGGGCTGAATTTCCCAATTCTCCTTCCATACAGTGAGTTTTGTTAACAACACATCCTCCTCTCTCTGACAAAACTCGTTCAGGTGTAACACCTTTCAAATCAGGGAACTTTTAAAGTCTCTCCTGCTGCCCTCCTCTCAATAAAATACACAATACATTCTTTTTGGAAAAACCTCACCACTGGCATTGCATGTAGTAAGTTGTTTCATCACATTCCCTAGCCCACTGTGTGCACAGCTGTCCTGTGCGTCTCTTTGGTTTTGTCAATATTTGGTTTAAAATCAACTGACGGGATCTGTAACATTGCCAAATAATGGCTTTAACACTGTATTTAAACCAGGTAACCTATTCTATTCCCATAAGGCCATATCTAAGAGCCGTAAAGCTGTATCTTATTCTTATGATTAAAGATTACAGTGAGACATGGTACATGTATTGTCATGAGGTTATGCAACCCAGGACAGTCGAAGGATATATGTGACCTGAGGATTTATTTTTAAAATGGCAAAAGGGTGGATCACCACTATTATGCAGTTACATTAGGCAAATGGATTTGTTACCCTCCATGCTACCACAATAGAACAAGGCACAGTAAGATCTAAATCATTGCTTTTACTAAACTAAATAGTTTGAAGTGTGTGATATGTTACCTTAATTCATGAGGTCAGGTTAACCACTGACAAGATCAGGTCCACATGTGCTTTCCCGCCCCACTCCAAATAGAGTGTACGTGGGTGGGTGGGGAAGCAGGTGCAGACACTGGAATAATTCCAAGGAATTCCAAGATGAAATGGAAGGGGACACCAATTAAAGAAGAGATGGAAAATTCAACTGCCCCTTTTCATTCCCTTGTTAGAACTGGGGCTGTTTAACAAATCCTGCACTGACAACTGTGTTAACAGCTGCAAACTTGGTGTCCTGACCACAAATAAAATGAAGGACAGGTTGAAATGTATGGCTCTGTCGAAACCTTCCCTGGAATCCCTGACCATGCTCCAAGAATTATTTCATAATCACCTCTACTAAACACTGCCATAGCAGGGGAATGAAGAGGCTCTCCAATGGTTTTCTAGTGGTTAGCGTGAATGTTTTTCCAAAACACAGTTTTCTCTTGTTCATTAAAAATAACACCATTTTCTTATTATGCTGGCAGATGTTTGGCAACAACAAACATTAGTACAAAAATATTTCTCTTTCTGGCTATTATACAGAGTTTGATTTCTACTCCCAGCTCCATTCATTCTAATGAAATGTATCTCAACATTTTACTGGGTTTACAATAAAAAAAATAAACGATTTTAAATTCAGTTATAAAATGACCACGGGGCCCATCCCTACCGGCTTTGTTCTGGAGACAAGGCTCCTGAGGTCAATTTGGGTTGAATTTAAATCCCACAAAAATGCCACTGTAATGGATTTGTTTTTTTAATTGTCCCCACAAATCCAGGATGAACACGGTGTTCACAGAAAAGCTATTTTTATGGTTGAAAATGCAGCAATGGCATCATTTATTGAGAGACTTCAGTAGAGTCTAAGGCTTCAACACTAGGGTCGAATACACGCAGGCAAGAAGACATCTGGTCTCAAAAGGAGTGGTTTCTCTCTGTGCGCTTCCTTGTCTATAGTGATTGTTCCTGGCAGCCCCACTTGCGGCCTCTCTGTCAAGAAGGGGGCGGGTTATCCATGGTAGATAAGAGACGAGTGATCTGGGTCCTCTGTGCACGGGTGATGTGCTGAGTCATGTGAATCATGCAGTCCAGGGCCACCTCTGGGTTTGCTTGAACCAAGCTACATTGGACACAAGAAGGGAAGGAGAAGGGTGGCATCATTTAATTACTGGCAGAGAGCTGGGCATTGTACATGACACACAGAAAGACAGCTTCTGCTCTAAAGCTCTTATAATCTAAGCAAGAACCATCCAGTGCCTCCTACACACTATACTCAAACTGTGGTGAAATCATCTATTGTGGCCATTTATACCCAGGAGTATTAAACGTACTACTCAGTTACTTTTAACCAAGCAACACCCAACTTCCTCCAGTAAGAGGCCGGAGCACTCCATGTACTCACGTCCGGATATGTCTGAGGGCGTAATCCCGTTTCAGATATTTGATGTTTTCTCGAATGGCTGATCGGGAACCCTCCTCTTCTTGCAAGTGTTTCTCCAGCCATTCCACCACCGCCTGGTTATTGTCCCAGAGATAGCCCTAGAGAAAACAACAAGAGCATCTTCGCATACTCCTGGGAGAGAGGTGGGTCCTACAAAGTCATCCAATCCATCTTCTTTCCAGTGCAGGGTTACTCCTGATTGTACTGTCAAATCCAGTTTTAGACTATTCCAGGACATACAGCCTTCCTTGGGACACTATTCCTCGTACCAACAGATCTTACCCTCACATATCTTTTAAGGCCCGCGCAGGTCCTGAAAGCTGAAGCAGTTATGCAAACAATGTGATGCCTTAATTTGCATAGCAGGTGACTATGCAATGCATCATTTGCATAATTCTACTCCCTCTCCCAAAGATTTCCGTCTCACTTCCCCTCTCTCTGCCTCTTCCCCCAGCATTACTGTTCTGTCAGGTTTCTTCCTCCCATTTAATATCCCCCCCAGACATCTGGGCTAGTTCCCCTCTTCCCCCCCCCAGATGTATTGGTTTGCAGTTTTTCAGTTGATTCTTGGTTTCTTATTAATTTATTTTCCCACTTTTCCTATTCTCTTTCGATGGTTCTGTAACCCCCTCACCTCCCATCCTTACTGGTATTTGCAACTCCTCTCTTCTCAGTGTATTTCATGCTCCACATTCCCTCTTCCTGATCATTAAGAAAGATGTTAAATAAAACCTGAGCTAAACAGAGATCCCAAAAGTACATCACTAGACCCCCTCCCTCAACTCCGCATGACAGTGTTCATAGCTAAGGCCAAGCAAAGTCAATTGGTGGAGCAAAACTTCACGAGGTTGTAATCAACTGCTTTACTCAAAACTGAATATCCTTGAATCTTACATCGAATGTATCTCACGTTCCCTTCATCTACTAATTCCATCATTTCATCAAGCACTTCAGTTTGTTTAGTGAAACTTATTCTGAAACTCATGTAGTTTACTGCTTAGGGTTCTGTCTTTCCCTAGATGGTTAGTGGTTCTATTTCTCTTAGTATTGGTTCTATTATTTTACAAGGGACAGAAATCAGACTTGCAGGGTAGTAACAGCCACGATTGTCAATTAACTTAAAGTTCATAAGTCATGACTTAGAGAATTTTTATTTAAAAGATAAATTAAAAAAATACAACAAAGAAGCTTGAAAGCACCGGCATGCAATCTCTTCTTTCTCCACTGAGAGACGCTGCTTCAAGATAAAGAGATCAACCAAGGGACTTCTTTTTTTGCGCCATTTTGTTTAAGTTTGATGATCACTTGCATCCAGTGTAGGTCACCTGATCTGAAGAACCGTGCTTGGATTTCAGTGGCCATTCACCATGGCAGGAACGTTACTCAAGCTATGGAACAGTAACTCTGATCACGTTTCAGCCAAACTCAGGAAGTCAACTGAGCGTGTGCACGTGTGGGGAAGCACGGCAGGCTGTCGTTGGACAGTACTGGAGACACTGAGAAAACAGACTGCAAATCAGTAACATGAGAAGCTGAAATAGCCAAGATGAAGAGATACCTTCACAGCTCCTTCCGTCTCCATGAACCAGCGGCGCAGCATGGACTGGATGTGAATGTTGCTGAGCTCACTGTCCGCATTCAGAATCTCCGTTTTCACCACCTCCTCCAAAAGGAGGCGCCGCAGACGCCAATATAAGAACGTACGGGCGTTCTTCCACTCAAGGATATCCTGGGGTGACGGAGGGAAGAGAGTTCAAAATTTAGGCTTGTACAGGAAATGCTTTGGGGATGGCGGAGATGAGGAAATAGCTGAAGTTCAGGATACTGGTACACTCTATTTGTCTGGACAAAATATTTGGGATGGGCAGGGTGTATCCTTGCAATCTGCATCTCCAGAGAGATTCCCCATTGTGACTTCCCCCTGCTTACAGACATGCTGCCCTTCTGAAAAGTAGCATCGGAATCAGAGGTATAACCTCTGCTGTTCAAACTCTGCAGGGACAGCAAGACTCTCTCCAGCAGCACAATGCAACGCCGATCAGAATTCCTTTCCACACAGCACAGCGCTCTAACAGAGCCCGACACTGGAGCCAATGGGGTTCTAGGTGGGTGCTGCGGGGTTCACTCCTACACTAGGAGTTGCGGAGACTGGGGCCTCAGAAATACCAAGTCAGAAGCATTGGTGCTGTCATGTCACGCAGCAGCAATCTACTTCCGTGCTCCTGCCCATCCGTGACAGGACAGGGTCTCACCCACATCAGCCCTGGCGCTGCCCTCTACAGTAATGAGATTTTTTTCTTTAAAATGCCTTGACCATGTTTTCTAACGCTGAATCATCGGGGTTGTTACATTTCCCCAGTATCAGCACAATAAAAGCTGAAAGCAAAGCGCTGTCGCTTAACTGCAATAACGCCCTTCTCGTGCATTCTTCCTGGCGTGTCGTGAAGGTCAGCAAACTGCACTGCCACCTGGTGGAAGATGGGTAACAGGAGCTCTTCCCGAGCTTTCAGCTGCTTCTCCAGCTCTCTGTGATCCTCTTCTAGGAGTTCTGGGGTACCTGTTTTCCAGGAAACAAAGCAGCTGTCAGTCTGGATTTGAGTTCAGTTACCTGCAAGCCAGACTGTAAGAGAGCAGCAAATTTTAAACTAAGAACAACCAAGAAAGGGTTAAAAATTCTCCTTTAAAAATAAATAAATAAATAAAAACGAAAACCCATGGACTTAACTACTGTACTAGTGACTTTAAATGGGAGTTTGTAGTTTATACACTGACACAAATGTGCATGGCACTCTATAGAAAAATAAGGCACTGTCTCTGTCCCAAGGAGTTTCCAAGCTAAAGCTATGCCTAAACAGACTGTGTGAGTGCTTGTGCTTTACATACAGCATCTTTACAGTTTCCTAAGGTCTTAGAAACAAAAAGTAACTTAGAAGAAATAACATTTGTAGAGCTGATGATTGTTCTCCGAGGGCACGTGTGAATGGTGTGAAGAACAGATAGACAAGGCACTATGGACATCACAACCCCTTAGATTATTATTAATTTATATTCAAATAGTACGGAGTGGCCCCAATCAGGTCAGGCACTGTCCAGGATTCACTGTTAAAAGAAACCTCCACTGGCACCTAAACAGGATTTCCCAGACGGTCACTGCAGCACCACTATTTATCCATCTCCAGAGTTCATGCCTCATGCTTTAAGCTAGCAACGTAAACTGGAACAAAAGGGAAAGGGGGAAACAAATTCTCTTCTTACCCAGCTGTTCAACAAGTCTGGCATAGACTGAATCAATTCTTCTCATGGTCTTTATCAAATCCTTCCTCCTGAATTTAATTTCCACTGTTCCTTCAGCTTCTAAAATGCCTCCCCTAGAAAGGACGGAGGTTTTGTGATGCCAAGTTTGGTACAGTGGAGAGGTCTGTATGGGGAAAATACATTCTGGGAAGACTTTCCAGTTTTATATTATTTTCTGCAGAAATTTTGTTCTTATTGTTACAGTACAGAGGGTGTTTAAATTTGAGGATTGAGAGCAGGGACGTAGGAAATCTGCAAGGGTTTCCCTTCCCAAATCTGAGATTTCTGCAGCTTTCTCTTTTTAGCATTTTCTACTGTTTGCCCCTATGGTCAGTAGTTATCACCAAGTATTCACGAAGACAAAAGGAGGGCCATTAAAAATAAGAAGTTTATTTAGCCCAGCAATGCATATTGTTGGAGGACCAGTTATGTAGAATATCCAGCAAATTGTGCTGTGAGAGCCCAACAATTTTTAGCTGTTGGCTCATGAGTTTGGCAGGTTAACAAATCTCATAATGAGACCGCTGCAAATGAGTCTATGAACTCATAAAGGGATCACATAACGGGTTTGTATTTCGCCTGCAACGTGCCTCACATTTTTGGGTGTTCTGTATGTATTATTTCTAATAATAATGCAGGTTCTCTCCTAGTACTTGAAAGATCTCAGCAGATCACCAGTTACAGAGTTGTAGTTGTATAACTTTAAACAGGACACTGGTTAGGTATTGTTCAGACTTTTTGCAACAATTGCATTCACGATGACTGCCCTGCTTGAAAGTCAGGCAGAAATGTGGGTGAGGTGATATCTTCTATTGGACCAACTTCTGTTGGTGAGAGAGACAAGCTTTTGAGCCACACCGAGCTCTTCTTCAGGGCTGGTTCATTTGGTCCAATAAACACCTTGTCTCTTTAATATCCTGGGACCGTCATGGCTACAGCTACACTGCATAAAGCAGAAATGTGTTTTTTCCCAAGTGTAGTTTAGTTTTCTCTTCCACCCGTGGGCTGTTGGGAAGGATTTATCAGTGAAGAGAACACCATTCAAAGGCCCCCAGGCACGTGGCACGGAGAATACACACACTTTACAAGCACAGGAAAAGGAAGGTCACATTTTCATAGACTCACAGATTCCAAGGCCAGAAGGGACCATTGCAATCATCTAGTCTGACCTCCTGCGTAGCACGGGCCAGAGACCTTCCCCCAAATAATTCCTAAAGCAGAGCTTTTAGAAAAACACCTGGTGATGATTTAAAAATAGTCAGGATTGGAGAATCCACCATGATCCTTGGTAAAATTGTACCAATGGTTAATTACCCTCACTGTTAAAAATGTACCCCTTATTTCCAGCCTGAATTTGTCTAACTTCAACTTCCAGCCATTGGATCATGTTATACCTTTCTCTGCTAGATGGAAGAGCCCATTATTAAATATCTGTTCCCCATGTAGGTACTTATAGTCTGTGATCATGTCACCCCTTAACCTTCTCTTTGTTAAGCTGAATAGATTGAGCTCCTATCACTCTAAGGCATGTTTTCTAATCCTTTAATAATTATTGTTGGTCTTAGAATCCTCTCCAGTTTATCAACATCCTTCTTGAAGTGTGGACTCCAGAACTGGACACAGGATTCCAACCGTGGTCACACCAGTGCCAAATACAGAGGTCAAATAACCTCTCTGCTCCTTCTCAAGATTCCCGTTTATGCATCCCATGATCACATTAGCCCTCTTGGCCACAGCATTGCACTAGAAGCTCATGCTCATTTGATTATCTACCACAACCCCCACATTTTTTCAGTCACTGCTTCCCAGGATCGAGTGCCCCATCCTGTAAGTAGGAGCTACATTCTTTGTTCCTAGAGGTGTACATTCACATTTAGCTCAGCTGTATTAAAATACATGTTGTTTGCATGATCCCTGTTTACTAAGCAATCTAGATGGCTCTGACTGTTTTGGGCTCATCATCCTTGTCCAACCCTTAAAAAAATATTGAGAGACTGACTAGAAACTTAAGCCAAAGGCTATGGAAAAATGCCTAGAACAGTAGAGAGTTACAAGGAAAGTACCAGAACAGGAGACTCCAAAAAAACCCTGAGAAAGATATTACCTACCTGCTCTCCTTGTCTGCATAAAGCTCCATGTACACAGGGTTGATTGTTGGATCAATTACTACCCAGGACCCTCCTCTTAGCTCAGCATGTGGGGGGATGTAGACAAGAACTGGCTGTTTAAACTGCCTGAGGCTATCGACAATGTACGCACCGAACTTCAGCACCTGATCGTACATGTCTGAAAACCAAGACCTTTATGTTATCAATCATTTCTGGTAATGCCTCCTGCTCTGTGGAGCTACAGAGACACGCTGTGGGTTGGGTGACACATGCCAGGGAGAAGCGCCAGGTTTAATACTTCACTCCCTATCCCTTCTCTGGACCCCTGCACTTACCTCTACTCTAAAGTGCCCGTCTCTTCCAGGTGCCACCCTGCAGCCATCCCAGCTGAGGATGCCCAGCAGTTTGACTCTATAAAACCTGCTAGATTTCTTACTTAAGCAACCCAAAGCACTTCCCTCCCTGACAGAGACTGAGCAGGCTGCCTCCACAGTAAAAAATAAACCAAACAAAAGACACCCCAACCTGCAATGTGACACTAATGCAGCCCTCCCGTCCCCCAGCCATCAGCCCCTGCAGCAGCAGCCGTGCAGGAGAGCTACGCAGGAGGCGAATCTCAGAACAGCATCACACAGTCAGCATGCTCTCGGGGAAACAGCACTCCTAGAAATAGCAGCAATAAAGGGACATGCTGAGCTTGCTCAGGATCCCCATACTCCACGGAGGGCCACGTGGGATCACAACCCGGCTCTCCTCCCTGACTCCTGTTCAGCGAAGAGCGAATCACCTTTCATGCCACCGGAGAATCCCCTCCAGTTTGCAAAGATCAAGAGAGGGAGCTGCTCTCGGTCGAAGTCCCTTATAGCCTGGGCAGTTTTAAAAGCTGAATCTGGGAACCACACCTGCCCAGCCTGCTGGACTATCTGAAAGAGAGCGAGCAGGAGTGTTCAGTTCGGATTAGATCCCTCTTGGCAAACGAGGCTGGTAGGTCGACAAAGTACGGTAGTTGGAAGGTTTAAAACCAATGAAGGGACTCAGGGTAGTTGATTCCACCAGCCTGAAAGACGAGGAAGAATGGAGAAGCCAGAAATCCATACAAAAGGGTCATCCAGAGCAGGATTTTCTTCTAGCTTTACGATACGAAGCATTGCCACTGTACATACATTCACACTCCCCAATGGTTACCCAACATACCTTTGCTTCAGAATCCAGGTTTGCAGGGTCAGCTGGTATAACCATCTCCACAGTCCGGGTCTCCACTGCTACCACACCGATGGGGATCCCTCCCAATCTGCAGAGAGCCAGGGACCAGGTCAGTTTCTAAAGCAGAGATGAATTTTCACTTCTATCGAGCGGACAAGTTCAACTGGTCTCAAAGCAAGTCCAGGGGGCTTGCTTTCCCCACTGCTCAATAGAGCAACATAGGGGGGACACCACAGAACCCGTTCCCAGGAAGGCCCATCCCCCAGGAGGAGACGACGCAGCCCCAAGTTAATTAAAGCACTGCTTTGCTGAACGTCCGCTACCTTTTATACAGATAGTTTAGTGCCTACTCCTGCCTGATTTACCACTCAGACAGGAGCACAGACTTCAGTGGGAATCGGGATTCTGCACGTCCAGGCAGGAAATGGCTCTTAGTGTACACTGTTAACAGCTGGTTTAGGGAAGAGCCGCACTTTGTTATTACCTTGCTCTGCCAACTACAACTGTCTGTGCCCAGGGCTGCATGATCTCCATGAAAGTGCCATGATCAAAGAAGCCGCTCTGCCAGGTTCCCTTAACAACTGTGCAATGAAACAGAGCGTGTAACTGTAAGGTTATTTTGCTGACCAGTTCACAATAAACTCCCAGCGCACATTATATCAAACAGCAGTAAAATTCTGCGTACACAGGACTGGGAGGATTTTACAGCAACAAATACACGTAGGATGGGGAGACAGAATGGAGTTTTTGCAGAAGGTCTAGGTTAGAACACCCTTACTTACTTGGATGTGGTCTTCCTGCCAGCATCCATCTGGGATCGTAGGGGGCTTTGGAAGGGACAAAATCAATTTCTCGTTCAATGGGGTCACTTGTAGCAGTAACAGGCACTGGGCTACGATTGTCCTATAAGAAGAAAAATCTCTAACCCAGTTTTACCAAACAGCACTACAAAAATCTGCTGGACAATGTTCGTTCCCACTCTACCCTTTACCCTACTGAAATGCTATGTTAGGCTGTTACAGAAATAGCATTAATCCAGACTAATTCCCTTACGTATAATTATTCTTCCTTACGGACAATATTTCACATTACTTTCTACGATGCTCCTAGTGCATTAGATGGTGGCACAAACGCCTTCAAAACAGCAACTACAGAAGTAATTTCCGCACATAGAATGGATTATAAAAAGCTGTTGGGTGTTTGTGTTAAACACGGCATTGCATTAAATAAAATGTCACAGCCAACACATTGCTGTCCTGTCGGAGCTACTCACCTTTGGCATATACGAAAGCCACTGTAAGATGGTATAGACGCCCTCAAAGTCGTCTGGGACAGTCACATGGGAAACACCATTATGATGCATGATCTGCACGCCTCCGAGCTGGTTATTGGATGTGTAGACCTCACGCCCCAGGACCTAGTTAAAGTTACAAATAGAAAAGATTATCACCCCTAGAGTAAAGTAGCTGTAGACCTTATGCACACACAAACTTGTGCCTGTTTAGTTAAAACCAGTGCAAACCTCTGTGTAGACACGGTAATTTTAAGTGGCTTATTTTAATTTAATTTAAACCTATTCTTGACTGACTTAAGCTAAATTTTGGTTTTGTAAAGTAGGAGTGTCCACACTGCCTTTTGCATTGGTCTAACTAAATGGGTTTAAAAAAAATCTCTTCTTAAATTAAGCCGGCGTAACTCTGCATGCAGACAAGTTCATACACCTGCCGCACTGAACTAGCTGACTGAGCAAGGCACTCTGAATGCCAGCTCTGCCAATGACTTGCTCTGTGACCTTAACAAATCTCTCAACCTTTCTGTCTCAGGAAACACAGGGGAGAGGTGTATGGATTAATGTTTGTAGAGACCTTCAAATGCTGTGAATCACTTGTAATTCCCTTACTGATCTCTTGTACACATATTCCATGAATAACTCATCTGGTTTAAACACCTATCACATCCAGAGTACTGTGGAGTTTTTCTGTGTGAAATACTTAGTATCCATTATGGAATTTAGCAGGTGGGAGACAGCGAATGTCTCTGGTTGCTACAACCAAGAGTGATAAATCAGCACAGGAAAGGACAATTTTCAGGGGAAAATAAAATGATGGGTGGAACTAAACTCCTCGTTACCTTATTTAAAGCACTAGCCCCAGTGAGGATGATGTGGGAATTCTCCACCTGTATCACTCGCTGCCCTAGCCTCACCAGGTAAGCGCCAATTCCAATGGCACGACATGTCACCTAAGAGATGCAGACAAGGAAGACAAAAATTACTGAGGAAAAAGGGCTACATAATCATGAGGAAGAATCAACAGAACTCTACATTCTTTTGTACCAACCTGGAAGACAGGTAACGAAACGGCTGCTGCTAGTCTGTTTCATCTAAATGATACACCATTACCACAATCAAAGTTACTGAATGAAGACTGAACTCTGGCATTGTATATAATAACCTTCTTGTTTCACTCTGGTTTCAGGTTGCCAGCTGATAATGGCTAGTTCTGCTCAATATTCTGTTGAAAGTAGTACACCACTGGTGTTTTAGACCAGAAAATAAATTCTAAGCATTTCACAGCTTTAGCACACTTCATCTGAACACCAATAGCTAAGCTGGTTCATGGGGATTTCATAAATATTTGGCTCCACTTCACATGGCCAATCCTGAGCAGTCTCATCCTGTGTGGCTTTAGAAGCAAATGCCACAGGCGCCTCATGTGCTGGATAAGAGTGAAGGAGAATGGCTCATACAATCAGCTAATGATTCCAAAAGCCATACCATGCTAATGGTCACAATTTCATCATAAGCAATGGAGGACTCCCCAGCAATGGCACCAGAAGCTCTCAGGTTCTCCACACCGAACCCTTCATCTTTACCGATGATATCAGTTAGGACATACCTGTGGGGAAGCGGAAGAGACAATACAGAGCCAGAGAAGACAACAGAACGGGCTCATTTTCACAAGGTGCAAGGTAAGGCCTGGGACCCAGGCACAGGAGACACCGTGTGACCTAGGGCGAGGCCCTTTGCCTCTCCAAGCTGCAGTTTCTTCATCTGCGAAAGGGGACGATACTTTCACTGTCTCACAGGGGTGCGATGGGGATAAATCTAAATACCTGACAAGTCCAAGACACTGGGTACATGCTCGGGGCAGCTAGCTCCGTGTACCATGGTGGCTGGTTCAGCGTGCTGGCTCGATCAGAGGTCAGCGGGGAACTTACACCTCCAGCTCGCAGTGTAGACGTACGCAGGGACTTGAATAAAAACCCCACTCACCTGGACTCTCCTCCTTCCTCTACATGCTCACAGTGCACGGAGTTCACAGAGCTGATCCTCGTGTAATCCTGTGGCGTCAGGTACAGGTACTTGAACCCCTTCCAATAAAGCGGGAAAGAATTAGCTGAAGAAGCTGCCTGCATAGCCATTAAATACACTATTTCCAACAGGCGCCTGCTACTTGCAAAAGTTAAAGTCTGTTACAATACAAGCATAAGCAGCTTGTAGTGCAGTTTTCACTGATTGGTAGTTTAAAAATCTAATAGCTTATATATAATAAAGCTGTAAATGTATTTTGCTAATTTAAGTTTATAAAGAGCACAGTAATGTATTCATTTTATAATGCGTACACACACACACACACGCTCTTATATCGATATACCACCATATTACACGTAACACACTGATACAGCATCACCAAACCGCAATAAAATGTATGCAAATACCCACAAGCGGCTATGAGAATAAACAGAAACCCTTAAATTCATTGGGTAAAATTTTCAAAGCATAGAATTTACTTAGGGTCCTTAAGTCCTTATGTCCCATTCGCTTATGATGAGTTAAGCACCTTAACTTAGGCACCTAGCTCACTTTTGGACAATGAAACTTAGGCTCCTTCAGTCATTTTGGGATTTTTGAAAATTTTGCCCATTGTTATTTTAACCGTAGGGTTATTTGTTAGCCTGGACTGTGAGACAAAAAGAATAAATCTAGCTTTAGACCCATGCACAGCACAAAGAACCCTGCACCACATGCATAGAACTGACCATCAGCCACCACTGAGCCTCTACAATCAGTCCACTGAATTCTCAGGCTGCCCCCTCTCCTGTGGCCTGCTTTGAAAGGGGCATTTTAGTGCCACCTTCTGGTTTCCTGATCCAGTTAGTGGGTTCACCAGACACCGCAGAGAGGGGTGGGGCAGATCCCACAGCCCAAAGGTGGCAGCCAGCAGCCAGCAGACAGGATGCGGATGGAGGGTATGTGGAGTGGGGGGGGGAGGGGGACCTGCTTGTGAGTGGAGCTCTGCAATCGGACTTGTGTATTAACCCTGTATGTTATTGTGACGAACTGAGACTGTTCTTAAAGTAGTCTGTGAATGCTGACAGGGGAGTGTGGCTAGGATGGTCTGCATTGGGGGATGGGTGAATGACTGAAGGGGAATACCTGAGCATGTAACATGAGAACCCAGGAAGGGGGGGAGACCAGGTGACACCTTTGCCCGGGAGACTGAACAAAGGCTGTGGGAGGGGTCGCTGAAGGCAGAGGCTGGGAAGCTGGCTGGTGAGGTGGCTGGAAGGCAGGGAGGGCTCTGACCCCAGGAGGTGGGCTGGGGTGCCCAAGGACCCCAAGATGGACCTAACTGTGGGGTATCCTGTTGTCTGTGCCTGCAAGGCCTGTCTTGGACTGTGTTCCTGTCATCTAAATAAACCTTCTGCTTTACTGACTGGCTGAGAGTCATGGTGAATCGCAGGACGCCGGGGGTGCAGGGCCCTGAGTCCCCCCATACTCCGTGACAGTTATCAAATCCCATTTAATCTCAGGGCTGCTGTTGCATCTTTCAACCCTTCTGATTCCCAAATTGGGTCTTTCGCAGAGAAGGTTTTTTCCCTCCCCCCGACTGTAATGAGACACATGCACCTACCTTGTAGGGATCCATGGGATCCACCCAGGCTACCTGGAACATGTGCTTTATCTCATCTGCAAACCCTATCCGTGCCCCGCTGTTCGCTGCAATGTAGATCCGGGGGACGCCTTCCGAGCGGGCCAGCTGCGAAGCTCGCAGGAAGAGCAGATCCTCCTCGGGCCCGAAGGAGCCAATCTTGTAGGTGATGTCGTTACTGATAACAATGATGTCTCGGCCTTTGGGATACTCAGGGGTTTTCAGCTTCATTTTGAAAGCAACCATCCCAACCTGCTCAAAGAGATATAAAGTCACAAGGGCAAGTTTCTCGAGAGGAAGTAAATACTGGTTTTAGGCTACGCTCTGTTAATCAATGGCTCTTCATACACACACAGCTTCTACTCCCAACAGCATTCTCCAAACTTTAAAATGTAACTCAGGTTCAACTTGCAGAAGTTCAGGCTTCTGATAAAGTGGCTAGAACACCTGGGAAACAGAATCAGTCACAGCTCAGATATGATTCCCTAACCATTTATGCGATTCAATTCATTCCTCCAAGATGCACCACATAACAAACTCTGCACAGCATCTTGCAAGGCAGGAGGAAGGGCTCCACTTGAAAGTGATGCAGCCAAACTAACAACAAAAAAAAGCCTGTGAAATGGGACAATTTTTCAAGCCCTGCCTAACACCTAAGGACTCAGCCATGCTGAGAGGCACCTGTGCCACCACACACCTGTGAGACAAAGGAACAAACTGTTGTGCACCATTTATTGGGATTATATTTACTTGTAACAGGTCAATCAGCTCTCTACATAATGCGTTGGACAGAAGTGCAACTTACATCTCTTCCTTTCATTATTCTGTAACTAATCTCTCTCTCTGGCTCCACTCCATTCTCTCTCTCTTTTCCTTCCTATAACAGATCACGATGAATCTTTTTCTGTGTTGTCTTTGGTGTCTGTTTCCTCCTCTCTCCTTCCCCCCCACACCTCTTCCCTTCTGTTTTCTGTCTTTCCCACTACCATACCATACCTCCCCAGCTCTACACTGTCTCCCACCTACTCATTTTGTTCATACCTCATTTCCTCCAGGTATCCTGTTCATCTCCACCAGCTGCCCCTGGGAATCCAACACTAACTCAGTGTAGGTTAGAACATCTTTGGGGTACATTTCTGTAGAGCCCCACAATTTAAAGATAGCCTGCAAAAGAATCAGTTAAGAGAATTACACACACACACACACACACACACCAGATGAGACAGAAACCATGTGCTGAAGCAGTTCAAAGGCTACTGCTGCCCCACAAATGAACATCCACATAATGATATTCTAGTTATTTAAATAAAGAGGGGACAAGAACAATAGCTCAGCTTTGTTTCTTGTTGTACAGGACATTCTGGTGCAGCTCCTTCACTGGCATTCCCCCACTGAAGTCAGTGGAGCTGTGTCAATTGTACATCAGCTGAGGATTTCCATAGAAAACACTTTACATAAATGAACCTGTTTTTATGTTAGTTGGGGGTAGAGAGGGTTCACCCCTCGGCCTCTCCCCCCCCAAACAGGAAAGCTGGAAATGGAACTAGGAAAGGAAATGACAGGAATATTTCCAATGGCTACTTAGCAGGACTTACCTGCTTGAACATTTCAGGGAAGTCGTATACATAGGTAGTGCCTAGCGACTGTGCCTGGAAGCGCTTGGACTGGAGCAGGTCCTTGGTAACGTATGGTGTGTTAATCAGCATCCCATGCTGTGGCCCTTGCTTATCCCCATAGGAGTGAAACATAATCTAAAGGGAAGGTCAGAGAGTCAGTTCCCCTCCCACGCAGGTGAATTGTTCTTTACAAAGTTAATGCACAATCCCTCAGAGTGGTTTAGAAATGTTAGATCAGTTAGTATATGACAACTGCCCTACACGTTCAGTGATAACTGGATTCAATATAAAAGAACAATGTATCCAGCTTGGGTGGGGAAGTCACAGATGATATTGTAATGAACTAGTAGTGTCTGCATGCACCACTGCCCTCTGCTGCTCGGAATCAGAACAGTGCAACTATGTGTCACAAGCCCCATACTCCTCAGAGCTGGCAGCAATTCTCCTCTAGCTTAAGTGGTGCTTTTGGAGCAGGAGGGTCAGAGTTCTGTTCATGATGTCACTTGGAGGTTCCATGTAGCTACAGTGTGCAGCTGAATGACAACTGTGGCCCCAGACTTGTTACAATATTTTCAGGAATTGTAACACCTTGAGTGGCAGCTCCCAGGAAGCCCTGACAGGAACTACTGACTCCAGCCCTAACAGGTGCAGAAGTCCCTCCTGATGCTACCATAATTGAGTAATTGTACTTGCTCAGCTATGGTAACAAGATCTGGTGAAAGGAAAGCCTGGGGGGAGAGAGTCTGAGCAGAGGGGAAACGCTTTCAGACTTTTTTTTTTTTTTTAAATGCACTCTGCATTAGCTCCAGTGTAAATCACGCACATTCCCAGTCCTGGGGTCATTCACTTCTTTGTAGAGACTAATATCCAGGTAGTAGCCGGACTCATTGGTCAGGAAGAGACGGATAGGAATGGCTTTGCCAACAGGAGTCAAACGGATATTGATCTTCACTTCAGCTTGCAGGACCCGGAGTTTCCACAACCTGCTGCCGTAGCGCATCACCATGGAGCGGACAGCCTCCTCGATCTAGGGACACAAACGCCAGACACCTGGGCATGCTTGCCGATCTGGCAGGGGAATCTCAAATGGTTTCATTCAGACAGGCCAATTAGTCTCATGACTACGTAACACCACACTCTAGGCCGTAACATGGCACAAGTCTAAGCACAAGAGCATCTTCTCCCTGTCCTGCTCCTTTTAAGCTTTCACACACAGACATTTAAACGTGTACCAATGAGAAATTGCTAGACGTCCCCCTTCCCTGGCCCTGTACCACCACCTCCCTGCTCTGATCTCCAGCATCACTGCAACACCCTCCCAGTCCCCTCCAGCTGAGCGCAACTTGGTGCTGCCAAACGTGTTTGCCTGACAAGAAAAAACAAACTGGTTGTGTGGAACAAGTTGTGGAATCTCAGTCATTGGAGGTTAAGAGCAGGTTAGACAAACACCTGTCAGGGATGGTCTAGATAACAGGTAGTCCTGCCTCAGTGCAGGGGACTGGACTAGATGACCTATCAAGGTCCCTTCCAGTCTTACACTTCTATTCAATCTCCTCTCTCCCTCCCTGCTTCTCAGTTCCTGACAGCCCAGAAAGCAAGGGTCCAGTGCACCACCCACATTGAGCCCCTGGTGCTGGCAGGCAGCCACTCAGTACCACTCACCAACCATTTTACATGAGAATTCCTGCAGGTCTAAGTTTAACAGACTAATTCATTCCTATGTTAGTGGTCTCAGCATCTCCCCAGCACAAGGCACCTCCACCAGGAGCACGCAGTTAGAACAGGAGGGAAAGCACACAGCGACGCAGCCACATGGAGGTGTTGGGAGTCTGAGTCCTACAGCTAATGGAGTGGAATGGGGGAGAGGGTGGAGGGAGAACGGAACAGCAACAGGATGGTCACTACTTGGGGGAAGAAACTTCTCCCATCCCTCCCAATTGCTGCCCCTATAGCCAAACCTACCACTGTGAAACCTCTGTGTACAGGAAAAAACATGGCTGTTCCATTTTTCGTGCCCATTAGAAGTGAAAAAGAAAAAGTTATTGATTATTTGTATTACCATAGTGCCTTGCAGCCCTGGTCATGGACCAAGATCCTGGGATGCTAGGCACTGTACAGACACAGACCAAAGAGGTGACCACTCCCCAGAAAACTTGTTCTCCACTTTGACAAAGCTCACCTTGGATGGATCCATGATGACAGTAGGCACAAAGTTGAGGAAGATATGGTTACAGTCAGTGCGGACACTGGTGTTGCTGAAGGCCACTTCCAACTCATCCATTGCTTCCAGGAGTAACCGTTCACCCTCGTTCTGCAGGTATTCAAAGGAGGCCTCCTGGAACAGGGCACAAGGCAGCATGTGAGCTGGGAATGGATAGCGAGCGGCAATACCGCCACAGGTAAGACAGAAGCTTGTCCCTGCCCGAATCAGGCTGGTGAGCAAAGCGCAGCCTTAGCCTCCAGCTGTAATACAGAAGCATAGGCCATGGCTGTGACAGGGTCAGAGGAGGGCATTGGCACAGGCAGTCTCCATGTGCCACCCTCCTGTATTAAAAAGGAGCAGAGCTGCAATACGCTCCTTCACAGACACAACTGGGCGTGTAATCCTGAGCTCCTGGCAGGCCAGCCTTCAAACTGGCAAAGTTTGGGCACCCCCCAAAAAAGAAATGCCCCACACCTTGGCTATCCTAGATCACAGTCCTTAAAGCCAGAGTAAAACAACAGCAAGGAAATCATAGCTTTTCCCATTGGGTGTTTCTGAACACTATCCATTAATGCGTCAGCAGCTTGATGGAGGAAAAGGTGATCTCTGAGAGAAAGTGACCTGGAGGTGAGGTACTATTTCAAACCTGTCCCCAATTGGTTGTGGCCAGAAGGATGGTCTTGGGGCTAAGGCACTAGACTGGGATCATGGATATTGGGGTTCAGTCCCCAACTCAGCCACAGACGCCCTGTATCAGCATGGGCAACTCATTTCAATCTCTGCGCCTTAGGCTCCCCAGAGGGCAGCATGCAGTTGTGAGGATAAATTCATCAACGTCTGCGAGACACTACGGAGATGGGGGATAGAAAGTGTCACAGATGGCCGGTAGTTTCTACCACATCTAGCCAACATGCGTCTGCATCTCAGAACCATCCTCACAGCTGGTCCCCATCTTGGCAGCCACAGCAGACTGGCTAAAAATGAGTAGCACATGCCTATTCAGAGAGAGGGGTAGGAATACACTACAGGCCCATCCCTCCCTGCACAACAGTCTTCCAGAGAGCTGTACAGGTCTGGACAAAGCGACAAAAACACTGTGTTAATTTCGAGTCACAGCATAAGGAACACTAAGTCCTTTTACCTTAGTGATGAGATCAGAGTGTCTTATAATGACTCGTATGAAAAACCTGTAGTCAGTAACTTCATTGCCCTCTTCCACTTTGGCAGCTCCTAGATAGAGGTGCATCCTGTGGTTGGCACAGGGGACAGCGGTCAGGTCAAAGTTACGCATCCGATTCAGCTCCAGTTGGAAGGCCAGGGCTGGTTCCAAGTGCCGATAAATCCGGTCTTCTGCAAACTGAGTGCACCCCAGAGAAGAGAGCAAACCTCTGTTTGACTTTGGAATAATTTCACTATTTCTAGAGCTGACTTAAGAGACATCAGACAGTAGAATTGGACAATGAGCCTTACCTCATCTCTTGCTCTAAATGTAAAAAACTTTGGAAATTCGCTCTACAAAAGGGAAAAAAACAGACACATTAACAAAATTAACCCAGCAATGGCATTAAATACAGACAGGAGGCTCAAACAATTCTCACCTGTACTAGCAAAAAGGGCATTTAAACACAAGACAGTGAAGTCACCCCCAAAAGAGGAAGAGCAGCTTGTAACATCTTTGTTCTGAACCCATCCCACCCCCATCAAAAAATTGAGTTGACAAAATAACATTCACATTTTATATTAAGAGTACCCTCCTATAAAGAGCCACACAATAGATATGTCAATCTATTGTTACAGAGGCTAACAGATTGCTTATGCCCAAATAAATGTGTTAGTCTCTAAAGTGCCACAAGGACTCCTCGTTGTTTTTGCTGATACAGACTAACACGGCTACCACTCTGAAACCTGTCAGGTTGCTTATAACCATCCATAACACCTTCTACTGATGTCCTTCTTTTATCCCTCTAACACATAATACTCATGTCTGTAACAGGCTTGTAACATCTAGCCATCATTCATTAGTCTTTAAAAACTATATTGAGTGTACATTTGAAAGCGTGACCAAAATGATACTGCAACTCAAAGTCCTCTCTCTGCTCACCTTCTGCACAATTAAAAATGTGATTCTCCGGAGGCCACAGTCAACAAGGATGTTTTTCTGTATGAAAAGCAGGAGACAAGCGTCACGTCACCGACAAAGCCTTCATGTGCCCAAGGGTATTTTAAGTCACTACCCCCAGGAAAACAGACAACTCTGGCAGACATTACCACTAACTCCACAAATAGGAACATTATACATTGCCTGCCAGGACGGCTGAAGTGACAGCTGTAGTACATCAGGTGAGCATACTGTACAGGAGCTGCACCCCAAGTTTATAAGCAGAATATTGTATGTGGCACAAGACCTTTGACTGAGCAAAGGTTCTGAAGACTGGCACCAGCTCCTCATCCTCAAGGTGGCCGGCCCATCGGATGGCTGTGTTCAGGATGTGGATGGGCTCCTCTTGGATGTTCTGAAAACAAGACGGTGAGGTCAGTCCCAGAAGTGTTCACGCTGTGTCTCCAGAAGGACATGACCAGACGTCAGCCTCACCTTATTGTCCTCTACTTCGTAGAGTGTGGATCGCGCCTCGCTGAACAGGGGACTCTCTGAGGGTGGGTTGGCAAAGCAGGAGATCACTTCATCAAAATTCCTGGCAGAATCCAAACAGGGTGTGGTGGGTAAGTCAGTGATTGTATCAAGCTAGAGAAGTCCTTGCACACAACCCACCTAATACAAAAGCCAACAGCCTCGAACTATGGAGAGTGTTCCCTGAGGACAAGCATTCAGCAGGGAATTGGGTACGTCAGCAGCGAAGGAAAAACTTGCCTGGGACTCAATTCCACAGACTCCCTCTGTGACCTTGGGAGTCACTTGTTAACCTACCCTCCTCCAAAGTTCACAAGGATGTAGTAC
>NW_020664585.1:3848828-3978560 GCF_002925995.2 Terrapene triunguis
TACGTTAACCTGACCGGCTTTACTTTGCACTGTCATGGCCAAGCTGAAGACTGGGACTCAGGACTCCTGGGTTCTGTTCATTACTGTAGTTCTATCACTGAACTACTGCGTGACCCTCGGCGAGTCCTTTCACCTCCGAGTTCATCTATAGAATGGGGAAGACACCAGCTCATCTCCCAGTCATGTGACGAGGAGTAACACCCACAGAGCATTTTGGAGATGTAAAACCTCAAGTCTTTATTTTATTCTCCTGCCAGGCACACCTGGCTGCCTCTAACAGCTCTCCCCTCACATTCTAAAAGCAGCGTGCACGGAGGGGACTACTACGCCGCTTAGTAGCTTAGGGTTTGTTCTGATTTCGGCTTCCAGAGCAGCATCCGCTTAGCTTGAGGGATGAGACTGTGTGCAAACTTCTGCCCATCTCCCAGCACCACTAGGGCTGCCTGATTCAGAAAGAACCCATTCTGCCCTGCCAGCCAGAGAGCAAAGTGCCACCATAGCAGCCAGTAAGTCATGGGGAAGAGAGAGAGAAATGGGCACATTGGGTAGAGTATTAATGCAGCAGGCGAAAATCACTTCTCATGCTTCAAAGAGAAAATTCTGCACTCTACCTGCTCAAAGTGGGGCTGTTGCCTCTGAAATCAGAGTATTGAACAACTCGGTGAGCTGCAGCATCAAACACCGGCTCTTCAATTCACACAGCAAACCCAACACCATGCACCAGATGGAAAAGAGGATTTATCCACTAAGAGCCCACCTAGGAAGGCTTAATAATTTCCCATTGAGGGTCTCCATCATTGAGTTAATGAGAAATTAAACAAACAGCTTTACAAAAAGCAGGTGTGTGTGGGGGGAGAATGCTCCAACCCCCTCACGTATCCATCGTTAAAGCTATCAAGCCATGGAAGCATGCTGAGCACCCACCGGCAGCCCTCGTATCAGCTCCCCCTCAACCCCCCAGCACCTCCCGCCTGCTGGCAGGCCCCACCGATCAGCACCTCTCCCTCCCTCCTTCCCACTGCAATCAGCTGTTTCGCAGCGTGCAGGACGCTCTGGGGGGTGGGAGGAGCAAGGACATGGCGCACTTGAGGGAGAGGGTGCAACTGAGTGGGAAGAGGTGGGACGGGGTGAGGCCTTGGGGGAAGGGGTGGAGTGGGGCCGGGGCCTGGGGCAGAGCTGGGGGTCGAGCCCCGCCCCCGGGCACTTTGAAAAGTCGGCGCCTGTGCATGGAAGTCAAGTTCATCAATAACCAAGTAGAATCGGGCAACAGACTAAGTGCAGGTCATTCCTACCTATTTGGATGCGATGATGGCAACATAAACTGAAACTCTACCACACACGTGCCATCTGAGAGCTGACGATGCTGCAGGCTGTTTAGTTCATAGGCGATATATCCTCTCCTCACGTACACCTGAGCAAAGAGGCGGGAGAAGAATTTACTTTGAAATCAGAGTGCTTTCCCATGGCCAACCACCGAAGCAACCACCATGGGCAACACAGCCTCTCTCGCTGGCACTAAAAGCAGCTCCTGCTCTAAGAGCTGCATTTCTTCTAAATAAATGGCAGCCCAAGTCTTCAATTCACCCTTTACCTCCAGAGCTGCCATGCGCACCAGCTGGTTGGAGTGGTAGAAGAAGGTAGGGAGCACATCAAAGATGGTGGTTTCCGAGAGGATCAGTTTCTGTCATGAGGAAAACAGAATTCAGCGCAAGACAAGGTTTGAACAACCCGGTGCTGGCATGAAGGATGAAGAAGAGATGGAAGTTACACAGCTGCAGTTGCTCCAATCCTGAAGCTCCCTCAGTAGCTTTTGCTAGATTCATTAGCCTGCAGTTCACACTGAGGGTTTCGAATGATTTAAGGCGTAATCTAGAGTACCCGTCACCGCAGTTCTCAATTCCTAGCATATGGACACGTTTCCCTGCTAGGGGAACAGAATCCTCCATTCACTTCCTACCCCTTCGGAGGAGAGTGGCAGAAAGAGGGTGACCCTGTGCTATGGGCCTTTGTCTGGAAGAGATCAGAAAGCAGCATTTCACATGGTCTGATATAAACTAGCATCAATAGCTTAAGCTGCAAGACATTAATGCCTTTTTAAGGCCTTTTGAAATAAATGGCTTACAAATCAAACTGCTTCACTAAGAACTAACTGAAAGGTAAAATCCCATGCTTTAGAATTAAATGTAAGTAGTAGTCACAACCTTTAGGTTTTCAGGGCAGAACTGGTGGCCGTACATGTCGATAGCAGACAGGAATATGGACTCCACCTGATTATGTCTCAGTTCATAAGAAGGGAGGTGAGAGGCAATCAAAACCTACATATAAAAAGAATCTAAATAAATGGCTGTGATTTGGAGGCGGAAGGGGAAGGTTGGGGGAAAATCACCACCATTTAACAACATGGTGTAAACCACGAAACATACTAACCTGTCTGGCTCGCAAAGCCACTTTGGAGTGCTCCGTTTTACTGAGCTGTGTTAGCTCATTGAGAATGGCCATCAGCTCCTCTGTCATGGTGGAGTCTCGACCACACAGCTGGTCCTATTAAATACCCTTCCAGTGTTAATGACTAACCCTGATTGAACAGAAACCTCCATCTACATTCCTTACTTTGCCTACAAACGTCTGTGCACTGAACCAGGAAGACGTGCATTTCTCTTCTAACATACACACATGGAGCCAATTTTTTGTTCCGGCCTTGGAATCTATATAAAGAAGAGACCACTGTGATCATCTAGTCTGATCTCCTTTATGGCACAGGCCAGAAAACCTCCCCTTTTCTTAAAAGTCGGTACAGAAAAGGGAAGCTAATTTAATGCAGGCTCCACTAGTGAAGAAGCCACCAATAACAATTTTGGGGGGTGCAGTCAAAGACATTAAGAACAGATGTTGTAAAGTTTGAAAACAACTTCACGTTTTAAACAGGTACGACCAAAATACTTCTTTCAAAATGTCTGCAGAAGTTTAATTTTACAATAAAATACAAGAGAGGCAATCTGATGTAATTGGCTGCACATCTGAGTTCTAATCGAAACCTGCCTCCCCATTTGCAAAGTAGATCTAATAAGGAGGCTTAATTAGAGATATTAAAGCACTCTATAGATGCTCTACATCAGATGCTCTGTACAGGTAAAGTGTTATTAAGTGCTGTAAGAATATTTGAGACCACACACACACACACACACACGTACATGCTGAATCAATCCATTGCATTTGCTTTATTTTCCCCTTTCACAGATGGCTGCAATATCTCAAATCAACCCTCTTATTACAGGGAAGCTTCCCACACTGGTAATTTTTCCAGAGTTCTCCACTGCAGTTTGACCTTCACTCTTACAACACTGCAATGGATCCCTTCTATAAAACTGCTACCATCAAGCCACTCATCAAAACACAAAACTACAGGCTGCTTCATTCCCTCCCACCCTTATTTCTCGATTTCCTTGTATTCAGAATTTGCCTTCCAGGTCAGCGGTAACACTCTACGGTGCATCTCAACAGCCATTTCTGATCCGACTTGACACCCACGCTAGTCTCACAGAGGTTGCCATCTCTACTTACAATTAACATGATCACCAGCAGATTCTTCTTTGCCACCTGAGCATGAGAGAAGATGCACTCGAGCACCGGGGTCATGTCCAGTTTGTACTGCTCCCTCAGGTTGATCACACATTTGTCATAGTGGGCTGGGGAGACAGCAAGCATCCCCTGGTTAGGTTAGTTCCCCCGGCCTGCGGAAAAGCACCGGGCCCTTGACAAACACACCACCACTTCCTCTGACCTTGTTGGAACTGGGTTTCCACTTGCAAATATCTTCTCAGCAAGTCTAACACGACAGATTTCATGTAGCCCCGAATGCCGCTGCGGTACCTGGGAACAGAGAAGAGGACCGAGTGTGCCACATCCCAGAGCTAACGCGCCATCACATTGGCCACGCTGCTTTTGCTGGGAATCGAACATGGACTAGGAAGCAGTCAGGATGGATCCTCCTCTCCTGGGGCAGGCAAATGGCTCGAGACAATGGCACTCAGTGCATGAGCCAGGAAGTGGTGCTCACCCAATGCTCTGCTTGCTCAGGACAGAGAGGGGTGCAGCATCACTGCCAGCCTTCCCACAGGCTGCAATCACCTACACCAGCATTGGCCCCGCTTGCCCTGCTGCTCTGACCCTTCTCCACCTCCCTTGGAGTCAGGGCCGGCACTAGTTTCTATGGAGCATTTCACAGCACGTCTGGAAACCTCCCACACCGTAGGGCGTGCCACAGCACAGGAAGGCATTCACCTCTGGACTAGCTGCATAATGCTCTGTGTGTTCATGAAGAAGACTTCCCGGTCTGCCTTCCTCTGCAAACTGGCTGCATGGCTGTCCAGTATGCTAGCGATCTGCACAGAGCAGAAGAAACACAGGCATGAAGGAGCTAAAAAGTAGCTTGGGCACAAAAGTCTGGAAAACCAAGGGGATGTGACTACGCAGGAATGGCTAAGACACCAAAATGAAGCTCCCTTTTCTCTTGCCCTACACACATTCCCCTTTTTAAGAGACTATATTAATTAGCAGGAACTCTACTTGGATTTTCAAAGAAGCCCATGTGTCTAACTGTTACGCTCCTTTGAAACCCTCAGTCTGTGAGCAGCAGTAAGTAATTTCTATTTCCCCAAAGATCAGGGGCAGGATCTGCAATGCCTCACGCATACGAGTTGTCCCAACTCATGTGAGCAGTTCAATTAGTTTCAGCGAGACTATTCACAGTAAGGATTTGCACGACTGATCCGGTGTCTTTATGGTTGCCATTCTTGGGTACTACAAGGCTGTAGAGAGGTCTCCATAAATTGGAAACATTAATTCCAACCCTGCAAAGAGGAAGGGCAACAAGTATTATAAGGGGAAGAAAAACCATCTTTGTTTGGTAAGCGCAGTACAGCCAGCCAGCCAACCTGCCTGCCACAAGACATTCCAAGTGTGCCTACGTTCCAGCAAGAATAATTCAGAAACCCACCACAATCCTCCCTTTTTTTTTTTTTTAAATTAACATCATATGCTCTGTTATGAACAATGAAATGTAGCTGTGTCAGCCCCAGGATATTAGAGACATGGTGGGTGAGGTAAACCTTTTATTGGACCAACTTTTGTTGGTGAGAGAGAGAAGCTTTCGAGCCACACAGCTTGTCTCTCTGATCATCAGACATCGGTCCAATAAAAGATATTACCTCACCCACGGTGTCTCATGAACAATGAAAGACAGACATTTATCATTACACACTCACTGGAAAGCCTTAGAGCAGGGAAATGCTGCCTGGGTTGACAGAAATCTATTTACAGAAAACACATGGAGGTCAAGCACACTGACCTATTCCAGCTGCATTTACATGGAACATTCAGAGTAACAGCTGGGAGAAGAGGAGACACTTAACTTTTTCAGATTTCAAATAGGAAAAGGATAGCTTAAAGAGGTTAGCTCAATTTTAGAGGGGGGAAAAAATTGCTTCAGGGCTGAGAACTTGTGTAAAAGATTCCAAATTAAACTATATCTGTTACAAACGTTTGCTGATCAAAAAAGCTGTTTTTCCCCCACACAACAGAAATTTTGAAATAAATTTATTGTATATGACATTTTCCCCATTAATATTTTTGATGAAACCTCGTCTTTTAGCGGAAAAACTTTTCAGTTGAAAAATTCTGACCAGTTTAGCATGAAAAGAAAAAAAAGACTGTGATAGTCACCAAGATATTAAAGAGGATGGAACACAAGACCATCCCTCTTGTACGGCTTACCTGCTGACTGGGAAACTGACACAGCACCGAGGTGATGTTACTAGCGTATTGTGCCATCACTTTTCGAATGGATTTCTCCACTGACAGTGGGATTCTGCCAGACACGTTTGTCATGATCTCCTGCAGCTCCAGAAGAGGCAGGGAGGGGTCCCGGAGGGTCTTCATCAGCTCACATACCCATTCTTTCATCTAAGCAAAATAAAGATTATTGCTGTGAAGATGTAATGGAAAAACATCAGAGGCCGATGTGTCAGGAAAGGCAAGTGAACGGATCTTGCCATCCCAATGAAAACTATGCTTGCAGCCCTGTAACCAACAGGGCAGGTGGGCTAGCACAATGGAATTAAGGATGGTTTCTTAACTGTGGCACTGGGCTGGGAGTAGCATCGAACCAGGTATAAAACCCCAGTCAAAGTCACTCGGGGACTGATTTTCAGAGGTGCTGAGCACCTGCAGCTCTCACTGACCTCAGTACAAGTGGTGACGGCTCAGCATTTCTCATAAATCATGCCCTTAGAGTCCTTGTCTATAAAATGGAAATGACACCTTCCTACCTATCTACACAACAGATGGTCGTGAGCCTTAATTTAAGGCTTGTGAAGGACTTTGAGATCACTGGATGAATGGAAGGCACAAAAGATGTACTACAGCCAATGCTTAACATTAAGGGGCTCAGCAAAGTATTATAAATTTCCCCCAAGGTTGCCACCTAGAGAAATACGGTAAGTGCTCTTTGTTATCACACTGATAGTGGGAGACCATTCCAACAAGAATACAAGTTAAACTAGATTTGAGAGTAGATCCAGGTCTTCATCCATGTATAAAAAAGAAATTGAAGGGAAAGATGGTTACATGTGAACAAAAGTTTGTTGGCATAAATATATCAGTTAAAATACCCTCTGGGTATTAGAAGCAGATGCCATTAGAGAAAGGCACTTACTTTTGCACTGAAATATGGCTCTGGCAAGCAGTAGCCATTCATGACATTGATCAGATTCTCCAGGACACTGTGAAAGACCTGGTGCAGCTTCAGGCCACCAATTGGCAACATCTGCTGGGTGGGGAGGCCACCTGTATACAACTGGGCCTGAGGTCGAATACAAGAGAAAGAAAACATTTGGAATATAAAACAGGAATGGAGAAGAGAAAAGTGAGGCAGATCTCATTCAAATTAAACTATCATCTAGAAAAATACATGTGTGCAACCTCAGCAGGCAAGGAAACTGCTCAGTATCCATAATTATTTTAATTAAAATGCAAAGGAGGGTGTCGTCAGAATGAATCAAGTGGTAAGTTGCCAAATAAGAGGCATTAGAAAAATGTATGTCAGAATTCCTTATTCTAGTCATTTTCAATCAAGCCTTAAAAATCAAAATTCAGTTTTCTGCCCAAATCCCGAAAGGCATATATGCTTAAAATACAGACTAGCTAAGGCCAACAGAATATTTATATAAAGGCCACACTTTCAAATACAAAATTCTACATCATTGCTAAGTATCTGGTGTGTTAAAACCCCAAGTGAACAAACATATTAAGATACTGGGGCATAAGAGACAGACAGTTACAAGTCACGGATGACCTGATTAGTCATGTAAGAAAATAGAAAATAACCTGGTTCTGTCCCAGCAGCAATACTCACTGGGTGCACTTTGGTAGGATCATCTAACTCGAGTCTAGCTATGACACAGCCTGCCTCCAGCAATGCTCCTGGCCGTTTTATATAACGTATATGGCCAGATTCCTTCACCTCCAGGGTCAAAATAATTTTCATCACCTGTATGAGGATTGGTGGAATAGAGTGTAATAAATGAATATCATCCATGCAACATCAAGGGCCTAGGACAGTCATTTTTTTCCAAGTGTCACAATAGAGACATGACTTCATTTTTTTTATTGTAGGGGTGTATATACATAATCTGCATCTCTTTATCAAGCATACAGATTGGAAGCCATTTGCCACTCAGTGACACAACCTGCACTAACCTACAGTTACCTCTATCTCTGCAAAACTGTGCCCTACGAAGATGTGGCCTCCATCTTCCACGGTGTACTTCAGCAGTTTCCCAGCAGAGGGTGATCTCAGCATGGTTGGATCTTTCTCCTTTTCAAAGTCACACGTTTTGTTACCAACGGTGATTCGGTAGCTTAAGGAGAGGGGAAATTCTGTTACTGCTCAACCTATTTTCTGCCTGCAGCAGAAGCAGCTGCAATTGCTGCTGTGTCTAGTCGCGAGATTGGGAAGAAATCTGCAGCAGTGGGATAATGGGTCAGCTCTCTAACTTACCAGTCAACTTCTTCTTTCATGTACGTTGTGTAACTGTTACCATCATAGGAAAGCAGCACCCCGCCATCATTCAACCTGTGCACGTCTATCTCAATGTGAGTGTTATTCATGATAATGACATAAGTTGTCAGAGACTGACGGGCAACCTGTTGAAAAATACCGAAGAGAGAGGCTTTAAAACGTGAACATTACAATCTTCACTGAGATCAAGCCTTAGGCTTGCATTGCCAGGCTGCTGTGCATCAGCCCTTTGAGATGACACCAGAAGCCGAGCTCTCATTGTGTAGTGGGTGGGAGCAGGATTTAGTGTGGAATATGGACTTGGCTTCTCCATGCCCCCTCTGTCACTTAGACCAGTGTTTCTCAACCTTTTTGATACCAGGGACCAGCTTGCTGCCTTCCTAAACTGTGTCAGGGAGATCACAGAATCCGCTGAGAAACATTGATTTAGATCACAGGATTTGAGGTTAGTGTTTGAATTGCTAGCCTGGTTCTACAGCTCAACCATTATCAGTAATTTCAGCTGATCCTCCACTTTCCCATGATAAGAAAGTGATTTAACTAACTAAAGCTGCTACCTAGCTGGATTTATGAATAGGAAAAGCCAGCACTTTATTAGACGCATTAACTCCAGCAACAGTCCATCTGGAAGCAGAAAAATTCTCCATACTGTAAAAACAAACAGTTAAACTCATTTAAAACGAGACTTTTTTTTAAAAAAATGGATAATGAAGATATTTTTTACTATCTTCTCACTGAAAGTACCCACCCAGAAGTGCTTGTCTGTACTGATGAGAGACACATGCAGAATCTACCTAGCCATGTGTAGTAATGCCTGCGCAAGCCAAAGTCTTCACAAGCTTGGAAAAACACAAGACACCGTTTACCTTGAGAGCGTACTTCACACCTTCATAAATAAGCTCCACTTCTACAATGTTCAGCAGGAAAGCCGCTGGCAGAACTTGGCCCCTAAGGGACAAGGGTAAAAAGTCAGACACCAAGAGAACTCAGCCACGGCATATAGCCCATCAGCACTAGTCCAAAGAGCAGGTTTAGACCTCAGTGGGCTGCAGAAGAGAGCTTTTAAAGGGGACTTGCAGGCAGGGCCGGCTTTAGGCCTGAATTGGGCCTCGCACCTAAGAGGGCCCCACGCCCTTGCCGCCGCCGGTACACCGTACCGGGGCGGCTGGCTTCCCCAGGGGGCAATTTAAAGGGCCTGGGGCTCCCAGCAGGAGCTGGAGCCCCAGGCCCCTTAAAATTGCCACCAGAGCCCCACTTCTGGAGCCCTGGGGTAGGGCTGCGGGGCTCTGGGGGCTATTTAAAAAGTCCGGGGCTCCCCTTGCTTCTACCGCCCCAGCCCTTTAAATAGCCGCTGGAGCCCTGCCGCTTCCCCAGGGCTCCCTCGGCTATTTAAAGAGCTGGGGCGGTAGAAGCAAGGGAGCCCCTGCCCTGCCTGCAGCCAGCCCCTGCTGCACCCCCTGCCCGCACCAGCCCTGCACCCCGCCCCCCCTGCCCCGCCCGCCGCGGCAGCCCGCCCCTGCTGCACCCCCTGCCCTGCCCGCAGCCAGCCCCTGTTGCACCCCCTGCCCTGCCTCCAGCCCCGCACCCCCTGCCCTGCCTCCAGCCAGCCCGTCTCCAGCCAGCCCCTGCTGCACCCCCTGCCCTGCCCGCACCAGCCCCTGCTGCACCCCCTGCCCTGCCCGCACCAGCCCGTCTCCAGCCAGCCCAACACCCCCGCCCTGCCTGCAGCCAGCCCCGGTCTGCAGCCAGCCCCACACCCCCTGCCCTGCCCGCAGCCAGCCCCGCACCCCTTGCCCTGCCTCCAGCCAGACCCTACCTCCAGTCAGCCCCTGCCCTGCCTCCAGCCAGCAATGTACGCAATATATAATTTTGTTATTATTTATATAGTTATGGAAAGTAAATAATACATGGAAGAAATGGAAGGGGTTTTTTATGTGGTTTTTTTTTTTTTTTTAAGTCATCCCTGCCGGGGCCCCACTGAAAATGTTCGAATTGGGCCCCGCACTTCCTAAAGCCGGCCCTGCTTGCAGGGGAGAGAAATAGTTGGTTTTGCATCCCCTTTCTGATGTATAAAGGCAGCGTGAAAGTTTATAACATGTTTAAAAGGTGGTGAGAGAGGAGTTGTGCTGCTTCACATGAGAAATTAAGCTCTAGTGTCCCCTACAAGATTCTATGATGATGGCAGAGCTACTAACATGACACCATCACAAGAGTGAAGTGAGTGAAAGTTCAGCAGTTGAGAGGGGAAGGGACTTTTAGCCAGCCTGATTAAAACTTTGGTTTCGGTCATCATCTACTTAGCTCCAATGGCTAATGAACACTTTGGAGACAGAATGTCTTAAATAAGGACTCAACACTCTCACCCTTCAACTAAGGTGTAAAAGTTCACAATACACATCTCTGAAAAACCACAAGAAGTCCCACAGGAAAACTTGTGAAGAGTGAACTTGACATTCCTAAGGTAAAAAAACCCAGCAACTTAAAAACAAAACAAAACAAAACTTTATTCATAGACGTTAAAGACCAGAAGGGACCATTATGTTAATCTAACCTGACTTCCCACATCTCAGAAGCAAAAAGCAAAAACCTTGGGTTTTCTTTTTTAATATCTCATCTCCTTTGCGGCCCATTAAGGCTCTGGAAGTCAAACAGTAAAGTTTCCTTTCCTCCACTTAGCTGCCTTAAAGAATATAGGAACACCATCTTCACATCCCACTCTGAAAATCAGCAATGTAATCACGAGTCAACATTCTGTGCCTGGGTTTAACTCTCTTAGTGGTTGGTCATGCCTTACTCTGCTAAGGTGTTAACTTGCATTAGACAAAATCATGCACAAGTAGCCTGAATGTCTGTGACAAAGGGTCAGCTTATGTGCCGAAAAACCTTGGATCTCTCACACACTCTCTCTCTCTCTCTCTCACACACACACACACACAGCTCAATTATTACAATAGTATGTACAGTCCTCTACCAAGACTGGGACCCTAATCCGCTAGGTGCTGTACAAACACATAGTAAGAGGCAGTCTGAAAGAGTCCCTATCTCGAAGAGCTTGCAGTCTTAAACAGACAAAAGGTGTGAGGAGAAACTGAGGCACAGACAGGGGAAGTGATTTGCCCAGTCATTCAGCAGGCCAGTGACAGAACTGGGGACAGAACCACATCTCCTGAGCCCCAGCCCAGCACCCTGTCCACTGCCTCTCAAACACAGCGCCTTACGTCACATGCTCTATATACCCCTGCTCTCGCTAAAGAGCGTAACAAAACTCCCATTCATTTCAGCGGGACCAGTATTTGGTCATAAGAAGGGTTTAACAGCCACACTTCATTGTGCCTATCCCGTTAGTCACGTAGCACTTTACCTTTCAAGCGAATGCAGGAAGTCAGTCATACAAGTCCTAAACAGGGCATCTGCTACATTCAGGGCACCGCAAACCACGCCCAGCATGGTGTCTGGCTTCTCGGCCTAGCGGGGGAAAGAATGACACTTCCAGCACATTGTGGACAGCAGATCCACGTGAGAATGAAGATGATTAGCCAGAGGGAAGAGAGTCAGCGCTTAGCTTCTCCCACCTGCACTTTCTCAGCAATCAGGTGGTCCAGCCACCCAGTATCTATCTCATTGTTCTGAAAGCTCTCAGTCTCCAGCAGCTTAATCAGGTACTCGACTGTTGTTCTGAAATCCCCACGGATCGACAGCTCTTTCAGCGCCACAACCATATTCCTTTTAAAGAAAAGTTCCTCTGTTAATATTGAGTTTAAGATTCATAGATTCAAGGACTGGAAGGGACCTCGAGAGGTCATCGAGTCCAGTCCCCTGCCCACATGGCAGGACCAAATACTGTCTAGACCATCCCTGATAGACATTTATCTAACCTACTCTTAAATATCTCCAGAGATGGAGAGTCCACAACCTCCCTAGGCAATTTATTCCCGATGCATGATAAATATTCAGTGCTAAGCATACCGATCTATTGGGGCATACAGAATAACTATTTCTTTTCCCCCCTTAGCAAGTGTCTTTCCCCACTTCATTTTCTATTATACAAAGTACTAAAGACCCAAAATCTGATTTATCCAATACACAAGTGCAAGAGCAGACGTTAAACTTCTCTTTACAAAATATACAAACACATACGCCACATTTTGATTGGATTTCGACTGACGTGCAAGAAGGCTCTTATTCAGCAGCCAAGGTATACAGCAAGCTACCCAGAATGTAGTGGTTGAGAATGCTGCATATGGTGATAGGCAACCTTATAAAAACTTAGATAGATGTGTTTCTGTAACTCTGGAGAGAGACAGCCTGCAGTCAAAAGCTGTCTCCGAGTGCATGTTATTAAAAGTCTGCCCTTTCTGCATGTTCAGCTCTTAGAGATTTATTTATTTTTTGGCCTGCTGGGAAACAGTTTACTTTGAAAGGTAACAGAGTAGCTCTGTGAGGTCCCAATGCAGCAGAGCACATGACCAGTACGAGTAAGAGCAATACATAAAGCTAAGCATTAAGTGCTTTGCTGAAGCAGGGCTAAATCACCACATTTCTGAATACTTCAGTTTAGTTTGAACAGTCTCCATAATTCCCTTGCAGGGCCCTTTGTCACAAGTCCACAGCTAAACTGCTCAGAAAAGCCAAAGTGGCTCATTGCCTCTTAGGGTTAAAACCAAATATTTTTATATCTAAACCCATCAACATTCATGGCACTCGAGTCTCTCGAGAAATGCTTATTGCTAATCCTACTGGGAGGACAATACTGACGAGATGGCCTCCTCGCGGTTCTCTCCCCAGGAGAAACAGTGCCCAAACTGCGAATCAGCAAATTCGTGCAAACCGCCAGCAGCTGCCACACTGAAATAACCCCAGACATTCTTGCTGCTACGGAAATTCAGCTCCTGCACTGTCCCTGAGCTTGGCTTGAACCCCTAGAGTCAATGTAAAAAAACACAAAGAGAAGAAAGTAAGAAGTTTACATTTGAAACAAAATAGGTGCAAGGCAGGAAAGAGGAATCCCATTGCAAACAACAGCTATTAGATAAATCCACCTGTGGATTTCATTAACCCCACAGATCTCATCTGAGAATATGTCCAATATTCCAACATTTTATCAGTGGAGGACTGCTCAGAGTTCAGATCTTGCTAAAAACAAGGTCGCACCCTGCCCTCAGCAACATTTTAATCTGATCCAGACCAGAGCAGACACTTTCTAAACAGGGTTCCATTTACTCACCTCATCAGGGTTTTCACTGGTGATTCTAGCAGCAATGACATGGCCTCTGGGCACTGGGATATTCGCAGGGCTCTCAAAGCAGATGGGTGTATCAGCCCATGGCGACTCTCCATACAGCACTCGGATGTCTTTTATTCTGTGCAAGGGGACACCCATTGCAATCTGCACAAGTGCCCAGCAGAAAAAGGAGACAAAGGAGACGGGGCTTGGATTCTTCTAAATTAGCTTTGAAATGAGGCTTCAGTATGAGAATTAGAGCCAATCGGTGGGACTGGCTGGCTCAGGTAAACGGGAAAGGGACAAGGAGCCTTTCACCCTCTAGGTCACCAGTTCAAATCCAACCCCTTCTGGAGGAATCAAAGGGAGCAGCCATCTGATGGCTGTTCAGAGCCCTGTGTGAAGTGACCTTAAGAGCAGTCATCCCAACTGGTCACTTTGTGGGCATATTTTTGAGGTGCTCAGGACTGATGGGGCATGGAGACCAAATGTCCCTCTCACTCCTAGAGATGGCTCCTCTGGGTTGGGAGTGAGACATCACGCAGGGGCTTGGTCTGCTGCTGCCCATGTTCTACCTCTTAATGGAGAGAGAAATTCCTTCTCCCAGGTTGCCAATCTGGTACCTTTCACAAACTCCAAACTCACACACAACATGTGGCTCAAACCAATGAGCTCCTCAGAGTCATTCATGTGCTGCAACAACTTTAAGAAAAGCAACAGTGAGAAAAAATGATATGTTGGCAAATTTCAAATACCTGTAGCTGAGCCGCAGGTAAGTTCACATCAGCAATCATTTCTGTGCAAGGATGTTCTACTTGCAGGCGGGGATTTAACTCCAGAAAGTGGAAGCCGCCATCTTCACTATAGAGGTATTCGACTGTCCCTGCACTCACATAGCCCACCATCTTTGCAAGGCGTACTGCACACTGAAAACACGACACAAACAGATCTGGCTTTTGTGATGCTAGCTCCTGCTAGTCCACAACTGCAGAGCACTTTGCCTGGTGTTCAGAGTCTATTACGTGCATGTTTCTGACATGCCCCTCATGCAATATTTCCAGGACACTACATCAAATTGGGGAAAGACAAATGCCGCAGCAATACAAATAAATAGGGGGAAAAGCATCAGCTCAGGAGAGAGAATGAATCTGTACATCAAAACTGTAAAGCAATTTACAACTGTGATCCATTAAGTTACGCAGCTTTAGTGTGCAGCAGGTAACTGACTGAATGCAGCACAGAAACATGGAAGCAATAGAAGTCATTAGGAGATGGGACAAGAGAGTAACCTGGGGACTGAGGAATAAAAGCCACTATCTTGTTAGTTAAGCCATGTCAAGTTTGCAAGAACCAAGACTTTAAAGTTCAGCCTGCTACTTAATTATGTGCTTAATATGGGAGAGGTAATGTAGAGCTACCAAACTCTACAGCAACCGGAGGTGGATAGTGGCAGCTAGAAAAAATTTCAAGCAGAGAATCAAAATCATAGACCAAAAATGCTAGTTAAATTAAACAAACCTCCCCACCTTAAGAGTCACTCATTCAACTGAGATGTTGGTAAGCATGGGGGTTGTTTGTTTTTCTGTGTGTACACAGTGCCCAGCACAATGGAGACCTGGTCCTTGACTGGGGACCTTAGTGGCTACTATAATGCAAGTACTCAAACAAGAAGCGTACTGCAGGAAGGCGATGACACAGACAAGATCACATTAGTCACACAAGAGGTCCCAGAGGCTTGTGAAGTAAGGAATACTCACATGATTAAGGGCTAGACCCTTAGGTCAGAGCTGATCCACTGGGACAGTGTTTCCATACCGCAGCCCCAGGCTACAACCGAACATTTATCCCTCTAGAAAGGGAAGGTGGTCATGGCTCCCAGGCAGAGAGCCCCCGGTTCGAGGAGATTGTGGAAGGGATACAAAAATTAACTTGCTGGACACCCCTGAGCAGGGCCATAACCAGGGCGGGGCGAGCAGGGCAGCCACCCAGGGTGCAAAGCCGTGGGGGCGGAAATGTGGGGTGGAAATAGGTGACACGTAAAGTCCCACACAGCAGGACTCGTGGAGAGAGCACCACCTTCAGCCCCTGACTCACCTCAACGGGCCACCCAGCCTGTCTGGGTTGGGGGCACAACCAAAAAAAACCGGGGCGGGGGAGGGGAAATGTAACGCTGTGTGTGTCCTGTCTCCCCACCCAAACGTCACCGCGGGGGGGGGGGGGGAGGGGGGGAATGATGAAAAAAGGCAGGGGGCACAAATATGTTTGCTCGCCCCAGGCGCTAAAATGCCTAGTTCCAGCTCTGCTCATCAGGCAACCTCTGGGGTTTGTGCTTTTAAGCATTTGGCTGAAACACAAGGGCTGTACACAAGCATCTGAACAGTTCATCTTGGTGGTGTCCCACTTACAGCTGGAGTGTGAGCTCTCTGTGGCTGGCATTGTCTCCTTTGTTATTTGTCTGTGCAGCACCTAGCACAACAGGGCCTTGCTCAGGGTTCCTAGGCATTACCGTAATACAGGTAATAAAACTAGTAGTGAAAAGGCTCCTCTTCTCTAACATCCTCTCTCTCTGTGAGAGCTGCCTCAGCCTAGCCCACAGAAAAGACCCAGAATATCTACCTGCTCCATAAAGTCAAACACAGAGGGAGCTGCTACCGTCACCGGTGCCTCTTCAATTATTTTCTGATGCCTGCGCTGTAGGGAGCAGTCGCGGCCAAACAACGAAACCGCGTTCCCATACTGATCGGCAAGGACCTGCACCTCCAGGTGCCGGGCGTGCTGGGCTAATTTCATCACAAAGATGGGGGACCCTGGGGCCTCGCTCTGTACCTGGGAGGGGAGGAGAAGAGTGTGAGAAACACATTCATGTGGTGGATCCAGGCTTGTATATTCCTTGACATTGATGACACGTGTAAACCCATCCTCTGTGGGGGAAATTCACTGCTGGGCAGAGGGCTGGCACCATACAAAATATCATTCATGTTCCCAACTCCTTTATGTATTGAGCTTTTTACATTTTTTAAAAATATATGATTAGTTTTTGAACTGACGATAACTCTGCCCCCCCAAATATGCCTATAAAATCAGTCAGGGAAACAGTGGGGAATGAGCGCTCTTCTATTAAATATACTTTTAAAGGGGAAAAAATAAAAACTCAGGATTTATGGGGAGGGGAAGGCCCTCAGAGCTTCTGTGGGGGAACGGGGGGAGTTAAAAAGGCAGGTATGTGTTCGGATGGGGGTGGAGGGAGGCGTCCTCCTTGGTGCCTCTTACTTCTCTGAGGGGGCAAATTAAAAAGGTGGGATTTGGGGGTACAAACTCTCCTCAGAGTCTCTCACTTGTCTGAAGCAGCCAGTGAATTCCTCTGCGGTCTCTGCTTTCCGGATTCCTTTGCCACCGCCGCCTTCCGAAGCTTTTATCATCACAGGATAGCCAATCCTCTCGGCCGCCTGAAGGAGGGAAAGGGCCAGGAATTTGAAGGGAAAGGTTTAGCTGTTTCTGGGCCAAATGCAGCCCTGGAGTAAGTGGGTGCAGCACCCATCGAAGCCCACAGGGTCAGATCCCCTCGCCCTGGGGTTCAATTTGTCCAGAGCAAACACAACAGACGTAGATGCACTCATCGAATTCCTCTCAATTTAACAGAGAGGGAGCTGGTGGCAGACCAGTGCTTGGAGGGGTCCTCAGCTCTCAAAGAGCTCCCATTAGCTCTGATCCAAACCAGTTCCCAACTGCTGAACTTCAAGGTACCTCTATTTTGCACACCCTGCTGCAGGAGGTGAGGTGTGGTGAGAGTTTGGATCTGCGCTGGGGAGGAGAGCATTGTATCGGGTAAGGGGCTCGGCTCTGCTGGCTGTTAGGCGTGTGACCGTCATTGCTGAAATTTATTTTTGTTTCTGTGACATGTGCTGGGAGCTAATAGCGCTGGTCAGCTCCCTTTCTATTACTATTAGGAATCCAATTAAGGAAAAGATTCATAGATTCCCAGGGCAAAAGGGACCACTGTGATCATCTAATCTGACACCCTGTACGACACAGACTACAGGACCTCCCCACAATAATTCGTAGGGCCAGAGCTTTTAGAAAAACATCGAGTCTGGATTTAAAAATTCTCAGTGACGTAGAATCTACCATGACCCTTGGTAAATTATTCCAACGGTTAATTACTCTCATCATTAAAGTTTTACGCCTTATTTCCAGTCTGAATTTGTCTAGCTTCAACTTCCAGCCATTGGATCATGTTATATCTTTCTCTGCTAGACTGAAGAGCCCATTATTAAATGTATGTTCGACATGTAGTTACTTATAGACTGCGATCAAGTCACCCCTTAATCCTCTCTTTATTAAGCTAAATAGACTAAGCTCCTTGAGTCTATCACTAATCCTTTAATGATTATTGTGGCTCTTCTCTGAATCCTCTCCAATATATAAACATCCTTTTTGAGTGTGGACACTAAAACCGGACATAGTATTCCAGCAGCAGTCACACCAGTAACAATTACAGAGGTAAAATAACCTCTCTACTCCTACTCAAGATTCCCCTTTAATGCATCCCAGGATCACATTAGCCCTTTTAGCCAGTGTCACACTGGGAGCTCATGTTCAGCTGACTATCCACCTCCACCCCCTCAATCTTTTTCAGAGTCACTGCTTCCCAGGATAGAGTCCCCCCATCCTCTAGGTACAGCCTACATTCTTTGTTTCCAGATGCATACATGTAGCCATATTAAAATGCACATTATTTGCTTGCAACCAGCAATCTGGATCACTCTGAATCAGCAACCTGCCGTCTTCATTATTTAGCACTCCCCCAACTTCTGTGTCATCTGCATGCTTTAGCATGGATGAATTTGTTTTCTTCCAGGTCATTGATAAAAAATGTTAAACAGGGCAAGGCCAAGGACTGATCTCTGCAGGACACCATCGGAAACACACCCACTGAATAATGATGATTCCCCATTTACAATTTCAAATAAAATGAGTTGAGCCACTGTTGGGCCAGGATCTTTACCTCCAGGCCTTCATCCACGTCCTTTACACAGCCTCGTGCATAAGTCTCTAGGGAGACGCTGATTGTTCTCCGCTGCTCACAATCCTCCTCTGTCCATTCTGCCATGAGACCTACAGAATGAAACATTGACCTTAGAAGGCCTTAATGCAACAGAGGAGCACATGGTTACAGAGGGACCTCGTTAATTCATTCTCTTGCCTCGGAGACCCACAGCAAATGGCTGGATTTGGCAAGTTACTGATGCTTCCTCCCTCACAGCCCAGCCATAGGAACTACTACAGCCATATTTCCAGTATGAATCATATGGGAAAGCAAGCAGGGGTGCACAGATTGTCTGGAGTAACAGCCAGGCCTGATTTAGCAGGGACCAGCTGTATTCCCCCAAGCCCAGTTACACAGGAGAGCAGCTCTGAGCCACAGAACAAACATGCAGAGATCTTGCTATTACCAAGGTGTTTTGGGTTTTTTTTTTTTTAAAATCATTCTGGCTCTTTTTTTAAACCCCACACAAATTGGGGTCTGGCAGCCCTCCAGCAGTGAGGCAGACAGGCCTCTCACCGTGGCAGAGACCCCAGATTAGTATCTCAAGTCCGATAAACATTGAGCCGTCAAAAGCCACAGGGCTGTGGCTGAGCTGACACATGGACAGCAACACCTGCAAATTCTCTCTGCCACCCACTTCCCTGTACTGGGAGAGTGATCAGGAACCCATCCCTAAAGGCAAAGCACAGACACAGGCCAAACAGAAACAGAGGGGACCGAGAGACAGAGGAGGGAAGGAAGAAAACAGTGAAGATGAATACAATAAAATGAGAATGGCTAAGGCAGAAGAGGAGGAGGTTATGAATGGGAGAATTTGGACAAAAAATAAAACTGGATGAAAAACTACTTAGGAGGTTAAAAGCAACAGTAGAGGCCCAGGGAAGAAGAGATGCATCGAGGCAGAACAGGAGAACTAAAGATGAGGAAGAGAAAAAGGAAAGCAGTAAGGATTCACAAAACTCCTGTTTATATAGCAACTGGAGTCGGCAGTTTAATGGTGGACTGGCTGTTCCTGGCAGGCAGAAAAGGGAGCCTGGGCAGAGGAGGGGTGACGCCCCATCCAAGATCTGGCCCCTCTGGCTAGGAGGATCCCCACTTTTTCCCTTCTGTAATAAGTTTGACAGAAAACGCCCAAATAAATCTGACACAAGCCAAGTTCAGACAAAGCATATCTCGTGCAGAAGGCATTCTTACCACTTCCGCTCCATGGCAATGTGGGGATCTGGACAGTCTGGGCTACAATGGTGGAAGCCACTTTATCTCCCAAAGCCCACATGGCTTCACTGGGAGGACCTTAAAGCCGGCAGGAAACAAAAACATGAGGAGGTCAGTGCCTCAAACTCACAGAAGCAGTGGGTCCCTTTTCAAAGGGCGGCAAAGAACTTCATATCCCACCCACCCTCCACCTGCATCAAACACAACGGAGTAAAAGGCGCACGTTATGAGGAATGTTACTGGGAAGTCTCCATGAACCCTGGCTGGAGAGCCCCTACATTAGAAGGCTGGTGTGTAGGGCCAATACACACAGACACCACACTCAGAAATAGTGGTGCCCACCAGAAGCCAAGGACACCAACACACTTGCTAACTCAGCGTACATGACCCCCTTGGACAGCGGTGGGTTTTGCTGGTTTAAGCGGAGGGCTGCATTGAGGGGGGAAAAAAGCAAGAACCCTACCTAGGAAAGCCACCCCATGTTTCTGCAGCAGCTCTGGAAGCTTAGGGTTTTCAGAAGCATGGCCCCAGCCAGCCCACACGGCCTATGATGAAAGAAAGGCAGTGAGTATGAGGGGATAGCTGTCCGCACAAGCATCCTCCCATCTTTCACTCACCGCATCCTGCCCTGCCCTCTAACAGAGACAGGCGCAGATCAACAGCATGGATCCCAACACCCTCAAACTTCAAAGTCCTAACTACAGCTTCGGCCTCTCTCTATACTCCACTTGCTCCCCTCCAAGAGTAACCCAGGCTATTAGTTACAGTCTTTAAAGGCCTAAGTGGTCAGGGAGCCATTCACCTGAGGGTTCACCCCTCCCATTCTGTCTTGTCGGTAATGATCGGTGGGTGCTCTTGTTCTCAGTTTCTCAAAGGATGGAGCCATGGTACTCTAAATAGAGAGGCCACCTAGCCCGGTGGCACCTTCCCCCTCATGCCACAGTGCCAAAGTAGCACCTCTGAGCGCACAGACTAAGGTACGGGTCTGCTCTGGGCTTTGAAGGTCATTTGTGTAACAGAAAGAGTGGGAATGGTTCCAGAGCCATTTCTGTTTGTAACTTAGCCCCCTCTGCAGCCATAATGCCGGGCACTGCAAATAATTACCCCACAGTTAGGAGCCAGAGCCTCAGCTCTGCAGACACATTCCATTCTCTCTTGTTGCCCACTCAAGCCAACGGGAATCTTTCCCTCAATTTGCACAGGCACTGGCCGGCCCTAGGATCTCCGGCTGTCCCCCCAGAATTACCTGCCTAATGCCAGGACCCATTTCCAGACCTCAAATGTGCCCAGGAGGATTCCTGAGCTTCAGGTTCATAACTTTTGTGTGACCATCCCTAGTCCATGAAGACCAACCCTCTGTGCGCTGCTTGTACCTGCACCGGAATCCTCTTGGAAATATCCACGATCAGCTCTACGTTGGCATAGTTGTTGTTGTTGGCTCCCCCAGGGACAGGCACATAGTGATCAGCCATTTTGATGTACTCTGGAAGAGAGAGCCCATTCATGGTAGCGTACAGAGGGCTGGTCGGGGGGGGGGGGGGGAACATGCATAGCAAACTGACTGCATCTGAGTTGACAACTTCAGCTCCTATTATGGCCGCTCCCACAGGGAACTGCAGCCATGACAAGCTTGCACACATCACTGTATGTTGCAAAGCAACCACAGTTCTAGAACCCAAGGGAGATTGGAGGGCGGGGGGGAAGAGGGTAAATCTATCAGTGGGTCTGATCCTATAGTCCATGCAAGGAGAAACTCTCACTGAAAACACTGGGAGATATCCTGGCTTGTGAATGCAGGTGCTTGTGCCTCTGACTAAAACCAATCAATACATAACTTCCCAGGTGAGTGCTGAGGAGAGAACAAAGAGGCAGGAGTGCTGGCACCTATCAGGGGATGTTTGCAATAGGTACCGCAAGGAAAGAGGGGACAACAAATGTCAGATATTGGTTAGATTTTATGGATCTAGGACTTACCTGCATTTGCTTTAAGATCTTCAGGCGTAACCATGACAACAAATCGAATTGCTCGCTCATTTCTGAACATTTCGTAGGCCCACCTGCGGATGGAGCGCATGCACTTCACAGCAGCAATGCCATTATTTGCAATCAGAACCTGGAAGCAAGAGGCAGAAAGGAACACAAGGGTCAGAGGCAGGCGTTTGGATCTGACTGGGCTCTAACCAGCAAAAGGCAGAGAGGTCCTTCATTTCCCCTGAAAACTGAGACGAAGGCACACAGCACCTTGCAGGATCCGGCCCTAATCCTCAGATATGGGAACTGTAAAAAGGCTGGTTCCTTATTCAATATTCTGCCAAGACACCAAAATTGCAGACTTTAGATCACTGGAAAGGAGTTACGTAGTAACATGTACGTTGGCTATTACACACACAGTAGTGTTATTAACATGGGAATTCCATGGTTGTAGAGAGAGCAGAATACCAGAATATAGGGACAGACACATTATAACAGCCCAGACAGCTCACAACAGCTCCTTTCCAAGAGCTGAACTTTTGCAGGAAGTCTCCAGATGAAGGAAGCATTAGGCTAGTTACCGTTTCTACACAAATGAGAGAAAGCTGAAATACGAGGTCAAATTCTGCTCTGGTTACTCCACTGAAGTAGTTATTCCAGATTTATTCCGGGCACAATGGAGATCAGAATCTGGCCCGATGTCTGCAATACAATTCATAAACACACTGAAATGTAGAGGGACTCTCACTGATAATTAACTGCAATGTCTGTTCCCATCAAAGTAAACCAGTTCAAGAGAGGGCTGCCTGCGAATGCTGAAGTTGAGACTAGATCAGTGTTTCTAACAAACACTGTTTCTCGGAGCTGTGACTTGGCTGCCAGTCTTCATGATGTCGAGTCTTAGCCAAAAAGCTTTACTTTTGGGATGGTGGGAAATAATTTTGACTTAGAACAACAACTTGGCTTATTCAAGCATAACACAAGGCACTGCCCTGCCCTGGGCGTGGGAAGGAATAAAATACCTCACAAAGCTCTGCAGAAGCCCTTTCTCTGAGGACTGAGAGCGCAGCACTGACTGGCTTCAACAGGCAGCACCCTCTAGAAAGGTGTTGGATGCAACATAGGAAGTCAAGAGTTGGAGGTTTACAATGAAAAGAAAAAAGTAAAGAACCTTCAGGCAATCAGCAGGGACAAGGGAAAAGCGGGTTTGCACACACGTACCAAGGGAGGAAAGAAGTAAGCAAAAAACTGCATATAGGAGACACCTCTAAGAAGTTCCGAAGAGTTTTGTATTTGTAGGGTCCATTTTGATGCTTAATGGTGCTTTGACATAACTGACCTATGTTAATATCCTAGGAACCTCCATGCCAGGAGCCTACAGAACATAAGAACTGTTCAGGAAACCAGCATCCCAACTACAAAGAGAGCTAGGAAGCCAGACGTCCCCACGAGCACGCGCTGGGCTGGGCTGGGCTAAGGGCAAGGTACCTTTTCAATAATGCGGTTCCCCCCAAAACGAGTCACGAACTCAGCAGGTGAGGCGACGGTGAAATCCCTCTGGAGATCCAGCTTCTTCTGCTCTCGGCCTCTCTTGACCAGGTGCAGCCCTGACATGCTAGGCCTGAATCAGGTACAAAAAAACACGGCATTTAAAAAAAATCATCATCAAAGCAAGGCTGCTGTCTAGATACGCCAACAGTTCAGAAGGGCATAGTCAGATTGATGTCAAGCTTAGGACTCTGAGAAGGAATGAATTTTGCAAACCATGCAACAGCCTAAAACTTAAGATGAAAAACAAACCATCACAATAATACCAACGGTCTCAAAGAATGAATAGCCATCAGTTAACCCATACACTCCCGACAAGGTAAATACAGGATATAGATTCATAGATTCTAGGACTGGAAGGGACCTCGAGAGGTCATCGAGTCCAGTCCCCTGCCCTCATGGCAGGACCAAATACTGTCTAGACCATCCCTGATAGACATTTATCTAACCTACTCTTAAATATCTCCAGAGATGGAGATTCCACAACCTCCCTAGGCAATTTATTCCAGTGTTTAACCACCCTGACAGTTAGGAACTTTTTCCTAATGTCCAACCTAGACCTCCCTTGCTGCAGTTTAAGCCCATTGCTTCTTGTTCTATCCTCAGAGGCTAAGGTGAACAAGTTTTCTCCCTCCTCCTTATGACACCCTTTTAGATACCTGAAAACTGCTATCATGTCCCCTCTCAGTCTTCTCTTTTCCAAACTAAACAAACCCAATTCTTTCAGCCTTCCTTCATTGGTCATGTTCTCAAGACCTTTATGACCTATATAAAGGATTGCTTTACCAATATGCAGACTCTTCTGAGACAGAACACAGAAGCTGTTTAAACAATACCCTACACAAAGGGTGAAGGAGAACACTATTCAATTGAGAGACATGGGAGCAGTAAATTTAGGAAAGCGAAATGTAATTCTTCAGGGCTGAATCCCCTACTCTTATGCAAAATAACAGGATATCTTTAATGATGCCAAGTGCCCAAGACCTTGGCTATGTGTCACTGATTTCAAAACCATTGATGAAAGGCAATTGTGCTGCTAGGAAAGATGTTCTGTCTCTACACAAATACCCTAAGAGAGGCTGAGAGCCATCCTGGTGTTTGCATTTCAGACCACAGATGCGCACACAGCCAAAATCACTGGGGAATTTCAGGACTGTCGACCGACAAGGCTGAGTGTGTGTGTAGCTACTATCAGGATAACGATAGTGCCATGACAAATACTAACCCGCTTCCTGCCTGACAAAGATTCACAGATCACACATCGCTGGCAATGTGCCAACGCTCTGCACAAGGGTCTCAAATTACTTTGCAAACAGTTATTAAGCCTCACAACTGCTATGTGGTAGGCCTTTCTTATCTCCAAGTCACAGAAGAGTCCTGAGGCCTACATGATAAACTTACACGGGTATAGCTACTTTGCTCAAGGATGAGAAAAAACCACACACCCCCTGAGTGACACAGTTGTAACAACCTAAGCCATGATGTAAGACAGAGGTTCTCAAATTTTGGTCCACGGACCACTAGTGGTCTGCGAGCTCCATTCAGGTGGTCCACGGATAGTTCCCTCTAAGGTGCACACCTAGGCGGCCACACACGAGGGAATGAAGGGCCACCCACCTAATTAGTGGAACCGTGGCTTCACTAATTAGGTGCCTGGACATGTAAAGTGAGGTGGTGGCCTTGGGGGAAATAGAGGGTAGGGGGCAGTGGGGGTGAGAAGAGGTGGCTGCGGCAGCCAGAGAAAGAGACGACTTTCCCCAGCTCGGGGGCTGCCGTGGCAGGGGAGAGATCCCCCCCTCCTTCCCAGCCTCGGCTCATGGGCTGCCGCGGTAGGGGAGAGAGGGCACATCCATCGCATTAGAAAGGTAAGACTATTGATATTAAAATATGAGTTGTGTGCTTCTATTTGTAGAACAAAAAACGTTAATTATTAAGGGTTTTTTTATATAGCACTTTTATCCAAAGCACCTTACAATAGTTAGCTAACGGTACAAACAACATTTGGAAAGATCATTAAGTGGTCCGCCGAGATCCTCAGCAATTTTCAAGTGGTTCATGAAAAAAAAAGTTTGAGAACCACTGGTGTAAGACATCCAGGGCTTCTCCCATAGCTACTGCCTCTCCTGGAGGTGGATTAACGACACCAACAAGAGAAAAACTCTCCTGTCGACATAAGAGCATTTTCACTGAAGTGCTGCAGTGTTTTAAGTGCACACCTTCCTTCTGGCACAGAGATGCTATGTGACTTGCCCAAGGGACATGCAGCAAATCAACAGCAGTACTGGGACCACCTGCCAGTTCCATGCTCAATCTACAAGACCATCCTGCTTCTCTGCTGCATACTTTGTTGTTTTTTCCATAGAAGCATGAAAGGACCTTCTGGGCCAGAGAGGCACTTTGAAGTAAGCACTGCTCTTCCCATGCAGCTCAGTTTGTAAGGTCGGGGCACTTGCTAGTCATGAAATCAGCATGCAACAATCAAATAAATTATGCTCTTTGTGCTTAGGATACAAAAGAAAAACAAGCATGTAGTTTTGAACAGGAAATCAAAACACACTGACAGTATCATTCTCATTTTCCTATCAGTCACTAAATACTGCAATATTGGGCAGAATGCTGCCTCTCCACTCTTGGAACCTTTACTCAGAGGAGCAATTCGTACTCACTTTAACTCCAGTCAAGAAGTCCATTTGCAAGGGCTTTGTAGGACTGAACCCCTTTCTTTGCTAATCCTGCTCAGACAACAGTCTCCTGTAAATTTCATGGATGGGAATCCTTTAGTACTTAATGCTAATGATCAAAGGGCTACTTGCAGATAGCTAAGGCCCAGATATTCAGATTGTGTTTATCCCAGCAGTGTCAACCGCAAGCATTCAAAAGTCATAACAGTGGCTTACAAATGCTACAATTTTTTTAAAATACTACACTCCAGGTTCTTTTAATTGCCTTCTGGATTTTGAGAATCCAGGGCTCATATTTGTAAGGTTTTTTTCTGCAACCTTACAGGCTAGAAACATACTCCCCGCCCTTCCCCCAATGAAATCAGAGAGATTCTCACAGGAGAAAATAAAGTCCCACCTCCTGGAGTAAAGAAAAGAACCAAATAATGAGATTTGCAATAAAGTTATGAACGTGTTGCTAACTCTTACAACAATCAAGCTAATGTGCACAGAAATTCCCTTCCCTCTCCCAAACCCACAAAATACTTTTATATTTCAGCAAGAACTGTTTCAACATGAACCCCAGACTGCAGGGGGCAGAACCCAAGCAATGCAGTGCTAAGCTAGAGCAGGACAACATGATGAAACCCAGTAGCTAAAGAGAAACTGACCAGTTCATTTTTCATTGGCCCAGATGCCTGAAATTCAAAGAAAACAAACTATAAAAAAGTTTGGTTTTACAAGATTTTAGCTTTAATAAATGAAGGGGTAATACAGGGAAGTTGGGTTTGTTTTTCAAATAAATTATTTTTAGTCTGACAGCATCTCTCACGAACACAAAAGTAAAAAAAAAAAAAAAAGTTAAATGCCACAAAAATATTGTGCAGTGCTAAAAAAAAAAACCCACCCCAGATATGACTCACTGCCACACTCAGAAAACTAAAGAGAAGAAGTTGCATAAGAAAAGCTGCTGCCTTAATCTCCCTAAATACATGGATTGCTCGATAAATTTAAATCGCTGGACAAACATTCATTAACTTTCACATTTCAATGAGAAAATAAAAACAGCCAATGCAGTGGGCAGGCAATGTTTAGGGAACAATGCCTGGCTACCACTAACTTTCAAGGAGTGCTTCTCTGCTCACATCTCAACAAGTACAGAGATTCATACCCGGAACTATACGCAGAACTAGGAAACTGGTAAAGAAAAACCCTTGAAGCACATCAGAAAGGAGCAGCAGCAGCCTGTTGTTTTGCTAAGCAGACAAAAGTTGCAGCTGTTAAGAAAGTTACATTCTGCCTTGAACTCCTGATCCTTTTCAAGGTACCCAAGGCAGAACATTTCTTTTGCCCCTGGTGCCAACCTTCTCAAAGACTGGAACCCACTGAAGCTGGACCCATCCTCTCCCTCCATTCTGTAATTCAATGTGTGATTAGGGTCCCATTGCAGAGTCCAACCCGGGTGCTTCCTCTTCCTCCTCCATTTCTTGGTCTCTCTTCCCTGCCTCCATTTCTTCTCCTTCCCCTGGTAGCTACAGTAGTAGTAACAGCAAACTCTTTAGCAGCACCCTGTGGCACAGATTAGAAACTTCACTTAAATGACCTTGGGCTGGCTCCACTCACTTCTCTCTTAAAGCAACAGTAGCTTAGAGCGGTTTCACCTTACCAGATACCTACAGGGGCCAGAGTTTTGTTTGGCAAAATCGAAGAAGGGATGGGGTGGGAAGGGGGGGGGGAACCCAACTCTACCCTTACTACACAGCGTATGTGCAAAGGCAGAGACATCACCTTGACCTGGAGCCTGAACATTTGCATTTCCTGACTGTGTTGGACTGACATAAACTTGCATCAAAGCAGGTGTTTCCAATGTGGTGCATCAACAAAGTTAGCCATGGTCTCCACCCTGAAGAGCTTACAGACCAAAACAACGGACAACATGCAAAGGGCAGGGGAGAAAGAGAATCAAGTCCATATGATTTTATGGACAAAGTCATTTGCTACCTTTTAGTGAATGTTATAATTACATAAACAAATGAAGACCTCTGCCCAGCTTAGCCATGAAACGTTGGTTAAGTTCTTCCAGAAGTGGGTTAGAATAGGGATTTGAAAGATTGGATTTTATTTTTGTTTCATGCTGCAATCTATTCCTATCAGCCTTATCACGGCACTATGTATAACGGGCTCATACCAGAGCAGGGCGCCAGCTCATGTCAATGACAACTTACATGCAGGGCGAGAACAAATGCAATGAGCAGAGCGGGGCCTGAACTGTCACTCTGGGTCCAAACCCCAATCAAACACCTCGCAGGAGTCCATGTCTGACTCCAGATCCCACTTCACAGCAAGCCCAGCCCTAGAAACTGAGAAGCACTGACACAGCAAAGTGCCTTATCTGAAGGGCAAGTTCCCCTTCCTGGTAAATGAATACATATAGGTCTATCTGAGTCATTGTTTTATGGCTGGTCTGCCCCCAGCTACGCTGAAACGCTGGATGCTCCGCACTGGGAAGGGGTTAAATGAATAATCCCTTCACCGGATGACCGGGGAGGTTATTCCTACCCATGTCCTTGTTCTCAGGCTGTGGAAGAGAAACAAACGCTATTGCAAGCGGCCGTGAGCACGTTGCACCCATCCTGCATGCCCTGGGGCCTGGATCCTGCACCCACTGAAGTTAATGGTGGAGCATCAGGGCTGATAAAGGATACCGTAGAGACAGCATCAGTCCTGCTGGCTTCCAAAGAGCTCCCTGGCAAGGTGCCTGGGGAGGATCAGTACTCTGGTAACGCCACTCCATGTGACTTCCCTCTTTACACGTAAGGTGGGTGAGCAAGGAGGCTTTTGCTCTAGCGGCCACAAGGGTATGGATCCCACCCCCTCCGCCTCTCCACACAGCTTAATCAATCTCACTTTTTAGCAACAGGCAACCCAAAGTGTTAAGACCAAACCCCAGGCGAGACCCCTCTTTTTTAAAACGAGAGCACTTTATTCCAAGCACGTAATCTGCGCATTACTGCAATAACAGCAGCACCGTCTAGTTTGTAAGCTGTTTTAATTGTCTCACGTCCCATCCATTTGCTCAGCACCTCAAATGCCTCAGCGAGAGGCTCTTTAGAAACGTAAGTTATTAATTAATATGTAACAGATCAGGGCTAAATCTGCAGCTCTTGCTCTTGAGTGTTTTGTCCAAGGGAGGGCTGTGGATTTGATTCCATTAACACCAGCACTTTTTCTCTCCGGATCTCAGGATAATTTACTAACACCATTTCACTCATCCTCATAACCCTGCCTGCAAGTTAGATCTGCATCATCAGAAACGGAGGTACAGGAAGATGAAGTGAACCTGCCCAAGGTCATCACAGGCAGCTGGTGACAAAGCTGGGAATAGATCCTAGGAATTCCAGCTCCCTGGCCCAGCCACCAGGTCTCACACACCTTCTCCCACATTTGTAAATGTAAACATTTTCATTCTGCTTTATGATTCTTCCACTCTCCTTCCTTCGCTGACGAAGGAAGGATAGTGATTGTTTCCCCAAGCAGTGGTAGCAGCAGGTAAAATTCTGCCTGGCCATCTCCACGGATAAGAGTGAGGAACACAGCCCGTCACCAAAGATCACACACAAAAGTAACATTTTGGGATCCCAGACCCTCACCTTGACACACAGGTGAAATAACAGCCTAACCTGAATGACTCCTTTCCTAGCAGTGACTTCTTTTTTTAAGCACATGACCCGGCAAGGTGCTGCAGTTCTTGGAGTCAACAGGAACGGACGGTGCTCAGCACCTCACAGCATCAGGCCCCAAGTTTCACCAAACAGTCAAACACTGTGATCACTTAAGGCACGTGCTCCCACTTTTGGGTCACAAGCAGTTCACGAATGCTCACATCTGCATATTGTTATCATTTAGAGTTTGAAAAGCTCTCTTACCTCTAAAGGACACCAAGTAAAACAATTCAGCAGCTAAAGAGCAAGCAAACCCCACACAATCGCTATAATCTGCTGATCCAAGATGCAAGGAAAACAGCCCTTTGCTTCAAGGCTAGCTCAGCCCAGGTCACCTTATTGCTATTCCTTAAAGGGATACACTTCATTTATTAACAGCCAGTAGCCATTTCAGCACACTCAGAACCCACACGTTTACAAAGTGAAAAGGCAGAGCAATGGTGCTGGCAGGTGGCCTTCACTTTACTCATTAGTGTCTGAGTAACGTCCCTCTCCCCAGCCCAAAACAGAGACACTCAAATCATGTTGGAAATTTCTGAATTAAGTATTACTTTTGGTGTAGTCCAAAGACAGGGAATAACACGGTTAAGTTGCACAGTACAAGGCTGTATTTCTACCTGAGTTTAGAAGGGCAAAAGAGTTGAAATTAATCCTGCCCAAATCTCCCTAAGTGATTCTGCTAAAAGAGTGTAAAGGTCTCCCACCCCCGACAGTGCATTGCGAATTTATTTAGAATAATTATTGAAAATAGTTCCTTAAAATTCCATAATGCTCAGTTGGGACTAAACTTTCAGACAACATAGGCACAAAGCAATTAACACAACTGTATACCAATCTAAAAAAAAAAGTTAGGCACTGCAGGGGCAATTGGCTAACTAGCCACATTTGTGCATGTGTAACCCACACACCTTCTGGGTGTGGTGTTCTGTCCCAGCTAGTGGCACTGAGACAACTTAGAGAGAGTTAAATGAGTCTGCTCTACAGCCTTACCTAAGAGCCATTTGGCTTTTAGCTCATGTGGTAGAGGCTCATCCACTAAGCTCCAGAGATCCCAGGTTCGATCCTGCCCGCTGACGACTGGGGTCTGTTGGTATTACGTATGCAAGCACAAGCAGTTGTAATTAACTGTGCACTCATTCTGTGTGCTTACGGTGTCTGAAAATCATGCCCATAGGTCAGCCAAATAAAACTGTCATTACTGAGCAAAACAAAAATACACATACAGATAGATATGCGTCTGACGAAGTGGGTATTCCCCCACGAAAGCTTATGCTCCAATACATCTGTTAGCCTATAAGGTGCCACAGGACTCTTTGTTGCTTTTCACCATACAGATATAAACTCTAAGGTAAGTGTAACATACATGATGATGATCCCCTGTATTAAATATGGTCTTATCCTCCCACCAGTGAGAAAAATTCTGCCCTTAGTTACCTCCATGCAAAGACATTAATGAGGGTAACTGAGGGCAGATTTTTGGCCCATGTGGAGACTATTGGCAGTGACAAGGTAGCAACATTTGCACAGACCAACAGATGGCGTGCTTGAAGAGGGGAAAAAACAAACACACACAACAAGCATACAAGGAAAAAACAAAATGAAAGAGAAAGCAGGGGAGAAAAAGAAGTGGTCTGATTTTAACTTGAGTTACTATGTTTAAAGGGGCACATCCAATGGACAAAAAAAAAAAAAAAAAAGCACATTTCCATCTGATATTTTTAAACAGTTACAATTAATATCTGTTATAACAACCTTGGAAAGAGATTAGGAGAAGAAAAAAATCTATTTTTTGCAATGTTTCCTTTGTGCTTTTGACAGCACTGTGTGTATAGTCACTTTCTCTCTCTCCTTTGCACAGTCAGCGAGCGCACACACACACACACACACAACTGTAAAACTACAAAGGTTGGCAGGGCAACTCAGGGTCAAGCTGATTTATCAATCACATCCCTCATCACAGTCCAAGGGTTAAAATACACCTTATATTATTTCTCTCATTTTAAGTTCCTTAATTCAGCTGAAATCTTTTCCTCTTGTCATGTAAGAGCAAGAACTAAGATGACCTCTCTAGTTGCTGCATCCAAGCTTCAACTCTCTAATCTCTCCTCAGACAAAAGTCAGAGGTGCTCATTGGCAAGAGCAGGCTGACACTGGTGAAGTGTAGCTGCTTGGCTGTGGCACTGTTGGAGCACGAACAAGGCGCTTTCAGAACTGTTCTGGAGAAAGCTCTCTGCACAGACACTGAACACAGTTCTTGGGGATACACCACCTCAAACAGCTGCACTGAGTTTGTTATTTGATATCCATTTTGAAACCAAATCAACAACATACTGTGCATGGTGGCATTTAGGTCAAAGCAGAGATGGATACACCTCTACCCCGATATAACGTGACCCAATATAACATGAATTCGGATATAACGCGGTAAAGCACTGTTCCGGGGGGGGTGCGGCTGCGCACTCTGGTGGATCAAAGCAAGTTCGATATAACGCAGTTTCACCTATAACGCGGTAAGATTTTTTGGCTCCCAAGGACAGCGTTATATCGAGGTAGAGGGGTATGTGCATCAGGATCACAGCTAGGGAGCTCTTTAGATCAAGGATCCTGATCCAGGCCCATTTCTAATTCAAACAGGGGTACTAAATACTCCTCCAAACTCACCTGAAAGCCCCCTCAAAACCTCAGCTTATCATGAAGGGGGTAATTTGGGCAGACTACACTCTGCAGTTCCATATTCCATTATTAATCCCCCAGCTGCCCAGTCCACTTAGTAATAGATTTAATGCACCAGCAAGTTGGACACTGCAATGCTGTAATATACATAAATAGCCTCTTGAAGTCAGCATAACCTTGCAAACCTTCACTAGTGACCAGGACAACTACTGGGAAGCACTGACAATTGCAAATTATTGAGTGAGGCCCCAATTCCGCAAAGCATAGCATACGAGCTGCTGCGAAGCATAGCTCAGGTTTAGATTTAGAAAGAGTTCGCAACACTGCAGGCTCTGCTTTTAAACCCTAGCTAAGATGTGGGCAGAGACTGCCTGGTGTTTGGGGGCAAAATTCTAAAATGCACAGACCAGCAAAGTGGGGATTAGCAAGGTTCTGCTCAAACTCCAGCACCCCAATCGTGTCAACGGAAAATAAAAAGTTTCCATTTAAAAACAGAATTTCATTAGAAGAAAAAGAGCAATTTTCAGTAAACCAGGAGTGGGGTGGAATTTGGGGGGTAATTTTTAATTTTATACACTGACTCCTATTTCTTACATTCCCCCTCACTTATTTATAAATACCTTTGAGCAAAAGAAACTGGAAACAAATCTCAGGGCTCTTTACCTCATGGTTGTGGAAGAAGACGTTAGCGAAAAGGACTCAAAAGAGGAGGAGGAACCAACGCTCATCACGCTACTTCTGCTAGTGACTTTAAAGGATCCAGGTACCAGCTCATCATCAGACGAGTTATCTTCAAAAGAGCCCAGGACAAATTTTGCCATCGCTTGTTTTTTGAGCTGTACCTGAGTGCGTTCTATAAACTGCTCCTGCTTTTCCCTGGAGATGGACTTCTTTAGCTTCATCTGCTGCTTTGATGAAGGAAGCGGAACTTGAGATAAAGGCTCTGCTAAACTGTTTGCTGGAACATCTTGTGCCGGCTCTGACACGTCAGAGGAAGAAGGGATATTTGGAAGTTTGTGTTGCCAAAGCATACTTGCTGCTTGCTGAAAGGCATCCATGGACACTTGTCCAGAGGTCAGTGAGGTGTGACCAGGCTCTGTGGACTGGGGTGGTGTTACAGCCCTCTCCTGCAGTTGGCATGTTGATCCTTTTGAAGGTTTCTCTTTGTTTTCAGAGGCTGCTGGCGGCTCAGGACTAGGTCTCTCAGTCTCTGACTTTAGCTGGTTAACGGGCTGAGAATTTGCCATTTTGGTCAAAATAAACCATAGCAAAATCAGACAGGACAACAGGGCCAGCAGTAACATTCAGAAACCCTAAAAGATGAAGAGATGCATATGTATAAAAGTCACAATCTAGTTCAGTTAACACTAACAGGCAGCAGGTGGACTGGACTGACTCATTCTAACAGAGAAAGACTGGTTGGATTCCAAATGCTACCACAGGATCAAAACAACACTGTAAAACTTCTGTGGTCACAGCAGATGTCAAGACGACCAGTATGTATTGTCCCAGAGCACTAGGAACTGTATTACAACAATAAGGATTAGGAATCGGATCCCCCTTGCTCCAAAACCACAATTCTCTATTAGCTGTTTGTTAGTGGTGTATGTTAGATTAACGGAACGAAAGGCAGCCGCCAGCAGCCAGATCTTACAGACCTCCCTCCTATCCCCCCACTCCCGCCCACACAGATACTGTGAAAAATAAACAACAGAAGCATAATGCTGGTTAAGAGATCTTCAGGTACATTTCTAACACCAAAGAACATTCAGTACCGAAAGCAGCCAGCTACTTTATCTTTTACCCAACAAAATCCTTCTGACAAATCTCTTTGCTTGGTCCTTCATTCAGCACTGCAATGTACTTACAGGCAATAGCTAAACTGAAGACACTGTTACGGCACAAGCTATTTTTACTTCCTAAAAACAGAACTTTGGCAAGAGCTGACTGGTACTATGCAGTGAGCTTCCCTTAGATATGCCTAATAGGCTAATACAAGTCAACACCCTGGCTTTTTCCCACAGAAACGTGACAGTCTAATAAGTTTACGTGACTTATGAAAGTAGCAGACGTGCATTCACTTTGACATTAAATCCTAAGCCAACACCCCCAGTTTTGGGCTATTACGAAAGACCATCTACAAGGACTTTGGTGTAGCCACATTTAGAAAGGGACACCGTCATCCTGGATGGGAAAAATATAAAATCACATTTCTCCCTAAAAACTGGGCGCCCTCTAGTCACTAGCACCATCCAAGAACACTGGAACTGAAAGACGTTAGCAGAAAAATTATTTCTCTCTAGGTTTTTTTAAGCTTGTTCATTTTGTGTACTTGACAGAACGTTGTGCAAAGTCAATTTTCCCTGCAATGTCAGTTTCCTCTTAGCTGAAAAGATCCTTATAAACATCAGGGGAAGAGATCGTAACTTAAAAGAAAAATCCAGGTTATATTATATAAAGAGTATGTGTCTACCAGAAGTAGATTTTTTTTTTTAAAGTCAATTTAAAAAATGGCAAGGACCCAGGGATCCTTATAAGTGCACCACTGCTTCAGTCAATTTCCATCTCATTTGTAAAGTCCTCAGCCTGATTGCTCTACCCAGGCACAGAATGCAAGCACCAGGCTCCCATAGGATTGTGGTCTCCAAAGAGAAACACCATTTCAGAAGCGGCATTCCGGCCACCTTTTTTTTTTTTTTTTTTTTGCTTCGGCAGTTGTGCTCCTGGAGGCCTTTTTTGTTGTTGTTGTTGTTGCTTGGGGCAGCAAAAAACCTAGAGCCGGCCCCGGAAACACCCACCAAGATACAAAACCTTATCATAGGTCTAGCCCATCTGCGTGCAGACACAGACAACTGTGTGCACAAGACACATGGACAAGCGAGTTTCACGCCAACAGCATTTATTTATTACAATTCCCCCTGCTACAAATATCACATACCAAGGATTCAGGCTGGGATGGAAGGGGAGGAGGTAAACTGAATATCCACTTTTCTGAAAAGCAGTTACAGTAGAACCTCAGAGTTACGAACTGACCGGTCAACCACACACCTCATTAGGAACCAGAAGTATGCAATCAGGCAGCAGAGACTCCCTTCCCCCCCCCCCCCCAAAAAGAAGCAAATACAGTACAGTCTCTGTTAAACATAAATTACTAAAAAAAAGGGGGGGGGGTTAAAAAAAAGATTTGACAAGATAAGGAAATTATTTCTGTGCTTGTTTTATTTAAATTAAGATGGTTAAAAGCAGCATTTTTCTTCTGCATAATATAGCTTTGAAACTTTACTAAGTCAATGTTCAGTTGTAAATTTTTGAAAGGACAACCATAACATTTTGTTCAGAGTTACAAACATTTCAGAGTTAGGAACAATCTCCATTCCCAAGGTGTTCGTAACTCTCAGGTTCTCCTGTAATTCAAATAATTAAAAGACCAGGGGGAGTGGTGGGAAGGAGATCTCCCCCTCTCTTTTTAGAAGTTTTTCCCTTTCCTCCCCCTTCCCCGCTCCCTTTTCCTTGTTTACAATGTTTGTACTGTGTTTCTGCCTGTTCACCCTGCGTAGGATGATCCCCATGGCTCAGGAGTGGCCGGGAAAGACCTTCACAATTTAAGGACTTTAGGGAAAGGTCCCAGCAGGTCCACGTGCAGAATTTATCAGTATCTTTTGCAAGACCCTCATGACCTGGTATGAATAATCTGCTTCACATCTACAAATCCTACCTCAAGGGCCCCCACGAGGCAGCCTTGACTCCCAGCCTGTGATTCTCTATCACGAGACACGCAGAGGCTCCACAGGCCCTTGGGGTGATCGGAAAGGATGAAATGTGTCCTATTTTATGCAAATGATTCAGCCCTGCAGCTAGACTGCAAACTCTTTGGGGCAGACTGTCTCTTACTATGTTTTTGTACAGCTAGCCACACCTGTAATGATGTCACGGGACAATGGTCTCCCGCTGCTGTCTAATGTCAAAGACTTTATTACACTGAGTGTTGGGGCAAAGCTGATGTGGTTTATTTTTAAAACAGGACACACCGATCCTGTGAAAATATTCTTTGACAGCCAATGACTGGTGCCTGGTCCACCGTGCTGTCTGACAAGTTAGCACACTAGGAAGGAACACAGTGTCACATGGACATTACAGGGATGGGCTCAAAGCTCTCTAGTCCAGCAGGACGATTTATAGTAATTACCTATTAACAAGATCTGACCTGCAGGTTAGCATTGTTATTACTGTTACTATCTGTACTGTGGTAGCACCAGGATGCCCCAGGTGAGATCAGAGCCCATTGTGCTGAGCACTGTACAAACACATGGAGAGAGATGGTCCCTGCCCCAAAAAGTTCACAAACCAAAAAGACAAGACAGACAAAGGGTGGGAAAGAAACCAGGGGCCCAGAGAGATGAAGTGACTTGCCCAGGGTCATACAGCAAGTCAGTGGCAGCTATGGGAAAAGAAGTTGCAGGCCAGGCCCAGCCCCGATCCACTGGACCTTGCTGTTGCTCATCCTCGCAATTTTGCATTCACAGATGAGAAGGCAACAGACAAGTGTTAATCCTGGAAATGCTTATTTCAATAGAACAGCAAGGCTCCACACAGACCTCACCACACGAAGGGACTAAAATCTGTACGTTAAAGTGCTTATTGTCAGGTTATTCTGTTATGGAGTTTCTGGTAACATCCTCTAAAGCATTTGGTGTTGCCCCTGGAGGAGACCAGACTCCTGACTAGATGAACTACTGCTCTGATCTGGGCAAGTAGGTTTTCTGTAAAGGGTAATCAAATTAAAATGGAAAAATTCAGACACAAAACAAGGACCCTGCCAATCTCTGAAGGTTGCTGCCCCGGTCCGGGATCACTTTCACATACAATGCATGCAGACGACAGAATAAGGAATCACTGGATTTGTACCTCAAGACTAAGAAGTCCATTTCCTCATCCACATTAGGTAGGAAAAAGACCACAAAATACACCAGAACCCAGCTAGCTCATGGTACGGTCCCCCACGGTCTCTTCAATTCTCCTCCTAAACCTGCCTGGCTTGGTTTCCTGCCTGTACTGAACTGATACCCATCTCTTCCCATGCAAACACACTCTTCTCTGTCTGCTGACACTAAATCCAAAAGAATTAAACATAAGAACAAGACACATGGCACACAAGTACCACAAACAAAACCTCATGCCCTTATTTTATGTAAGCTTCATCCTTCATGTCCCCTTCCCTTTCCCCTGCTTTTTGATCCCTGCCCCCTGCTTGTCCCATGCCCAACTAAGGGCCCAATCCCATGAGGTGCTAAGCACCCTCAAACCCCACGGACGTCACTAAGGGAGGCAGGAGTTCAGCACCTCCCACGATGGAGCCGTCTTGAGGCGGGGTATCATCTCCAAAGTGCCAGGCCCACCAGAGGTGCTGCTGAAAAAGCAGCAGTTCCCATGTTGTTTTACTTTTCAAAACTGAGCAGAAACAAACAGGAGTGAGGTCTGGGAGAAACGCAGGCCCTGGTCCTGTCAACACATGGACACGTGCTCAACTCTACTCCAAGAGCTCTGAAGTGTAGGATTCCTCAGGGCACCATCCTGCCAACCCTCCCATTCAACGTGTGTATGGGGCGGGTAGGAGGCCTGGGGTGCAGTGTTGTCAGTAGGCTAATGACTCCCAGCTGTCTGTCTTGACCCCATCTGCAGGGGCACTGGAACAATTTAGATAGTGAAAGCCATTGAACAAAACTGTAACCCTACATGTGATGGGAGCCACACATTCAGTTGCTATTATTACTTTAAGCCACAGGTGCTGCCGCGTCCCCAGCACCTCTGCTTGTCTGACTTGGATGATGCAGTTCAGCACCTCAGCAAGCATCTACTTGAGACTGGGGCATGGATAAGGGCAAGCTGGCTGAAGCTCAACTCAGACAAGACGGAGTTGATGGTGGTGGGCTAGGGGAAGCAGCCAGAGGAGATGGCAGAGGTAATCTCAGTCCTTTGGACTGAGGGAGAGTGTCCATCATGAGTTACTAGGGTTCACAACTTTGGAGTGATTTTAGACCCCCACCTGCTGTTTGATGGCCATATCACAGCAGGAATCCAATCAGCTTTTTATCACCTGCATCTGGCTAGGAGGTTGTGACCTTTCCTTTTGGATACTGACCTTGCCACTGTCACCCATGCCTTTGTTACCTCAGGATTAGACTATTGCAATGCACTCTACATGGGGCTATGCAGCATCTGAATCATTTGGACAAGAAGTCAGTACAGAATACAGAGGTGTCTTACTGGGAACATGTGACACCCATGCTCCGGGATCAGCACTGGCTGCCCATCTGTCTCCAGATGGAGTTTAAGGTGTTGTTTATGACCTACAGAGCCCTAAATGGCATGGACAAACCTACCTGAGCGACCACCCCTCTCCCCAGGCCAGGTTGCCATAACTATGGTCTGCAGTGTTGCTGGAGCCATGTTGGTCCCGAGATACTAGAGAGACAAGGTGGGCGAGGTAATATCTTTTATTAGACCAGCTTCTGTTGGTGAGAGAGACAAGCTTTCGAGCTACACAGAACTCTTCTTCAGGGCTGGGAAAGGTACTCAGAGCGTCAAAGCTAAATACAAGGTGGAACAAATTGTTTTGCGTAAGTAGTTATAAGGGACCACTCACAGCTCTGGTTAGCAGGGGCACTTGAGCTGGATCTCTCTCATTCTAAAAGAGAAGGAGAAGTAGGTTGCCAGCTACCCTATGAGGGCTCCAGGAATCTGGAACTTCTCCCCTACTTGGTCCAATGTAGCCCAAATTTGGTGAGCTTCTGTGCATGCTGGCTAAAGCCACCTGTTGGTTGTTTTTTGGAGAGGGCAGAGGGCGTGCTGCTCCCCACAACAATGAAGGGGTGGAAAGGCATTTCTATACATGGTTGGCTAACCGAGTTCTTGCTGAAATCATTATTTTAATGGTGCTGGGATATTACTGGATTATTAATGATGTCTTACAGCACTTAGAGCCTTGGGGTCTTTTTATCTAAAGCTAAATAAATACCACGAGTAGTCTCATTATTTCAGTAGTAACAGTAAGCATGTGCACAAGCGTTTGCAGGATCTGGGCCTTAAGGGGCAGGAAACAAATGCACCCATTGTAACGGCTAGAAGAGAATTACAATCAACAGCTGGAAAACATACAAATGCAACATTTAGGGTGTCACTTTAAAAGTAAGCAGTTTTTATATTCAGACCTGAGCTTTCAAAACTCTAAATAGCATTTAAAACATTCAGTATTTGATCTTTAAACAGCTTTTGTAGGAGTTCAGAGTAACATAATCAGTAACATAAATAAGGTCATAATTTATACTGCTCAGTTTAGATCAAAGTAAGGAACATCCAGCCCCATTATCAGTTCTTCTTCATGGCCATAGGATTCCAAGCAGACAGATACAACCCCTACTGGCAAACAATTGCATTATTCCCCTGCACAGATCTGCTTCTATTTCCACATTAGCCATATTAATTTTTAATTAGCAATATTAGTTCCATTACAATTAAGCCACTTACCATCCTATCTGGTCTCTGGATCTTCACACATGCCCTTTGTTTCATGACCTCCACACTCTGCTTTCAGCATTACACAGCTCTTGAAGACTAAATATTTATTGTACCTTGTCAGGCTAGTGGACTAGAGGCTGAGCATCGGAGACTATTTGGCAGTGGTGACTGCGATGAACATAAATTTTAGATTATAGCCAATCCCTGGTGTACAAAAGAAGCTTATTAGCATTTAACAATTGAAGAGAGTTAATAATTCTCTGGTAAGAATGACAGACAACGTTTCAATATATATACTTAGGCACTCGCTATGTTTCCTAACACAAGTTTACCTTAATGGAGTCCCAATTTTCCATAGTTTGTTTGAAACTCAGAGCCATGCTAGATATAGAAGTATCTCCAGAACTAGAATGATCTGAAAACATGCAACAGAAAACCCAAATTGCTTTCATAATGCATGGCCCACACTGAACAGCCCGTCTAACCAAAGCCATATGCACAGAGAGGATTATTTCGGTAACCTTTCCATGGCTGCTGGTATTTCCAATCATCAGAGGCCTTAAGGGGTTAAAGACACCAAACGTCACCTGCATTCTTTGCTTGGTTTCACATTTCATGGAGTTTCCCTAAATTAAATTTCTCATCTTACTTATGACATTGATATTAAATAAAATCCCTTCAGTCGTTCTGCTTGGGAAACTTTTATCGAAGCCAAGTTTAAAAAAAAAAAAAAAAAAAGCCAACAATGACTCCACATCAAGCATGTGGAGAGCAGCTACAAGTTATTCTGTTGCATACCAAAACGGGATTAGATTTAGTGGGACAAAGGTCACTCAGTGATGCAAAATGAACAACTGTTTAATGCTGAGTTTGTTCAGCACAAACATTTTTTGTGTCAGCCTGCTATAAAATTATATAAAGAAATAAGAGGAGATTGATCCATTGTGGAAAGTTTTTAATTAAAAACACACACACAACTGTCCTGAAAATAAGTAAAACAGGCACTGTGTATAAAATCATTTGTAGCTATTCTATGGCAGAGTACAGCAGAATTAAAAGCTGAAGATATCTAATTCTTTTAATGATTAACATTTAATCAAAATGATAAGACCAAGACCTATGTTTTGGTCTTATTTTTGTGTGTGTATATGGGTCTATTTACTATTGCTCCAGGAGAAGTCAGATCATGTCATGAACTGATTTCAATTTGGATTCTGCATCTAGACACCTAGAGTTATTGGTAGGTGTAGCATGTTAAAAAAAACAACATACATGTAGAAGGGCCACTTCCAGTAAACAAAAGGAGTTTCTTTTGCATGGCTATTAACTCAAGATTTTTCTGCCTTCATTTACTTAGAGCCCCAACACTGTCCAAGCCAAGAGCTCCCATCCAATTTTTGTTTTATAGATTAATTTATTTCACAATAAAAATTTATTTTATCAAAGCCCATAGTTCTGGGGGAGAAATTAGTTGGTTACTAATTGTGCAAGGCTTCTACACAAATATATATGCTACAATTTATAAAGCTGAAGTAGGTTTCCTATTCTTGGTACCAGCCCCTTATTTGTGGTTCCCAGTTCCTGACCCAAAGGCCAAAATTATTTAAAAATACATCAATGTAGGATTAAATTTTTAGAAAATGTCACCAAATTAATGAATGTGATAAAAAAATTAATTACAGATTACTTATTAAATAATCAAATAAGGAGATGGGTTTTGACTGGCTGCTTGTGAGAAAATAAGTTTTGGATCACCCCAAGCGACACATCCCTGTGACTGACAGACTGTTCTGAAGGTGCCAGGACATGCCACTCGCCAACCCGAAGCTTCGTTCCTGTGCAACATGTCACACCCCCATCCCAATTCCATATTGGGCATAGAGTTTGAATAAGGCGCTGGGTTTAGACAGACTGGAGGTGATTAAACAGGTCTCAGGCCACCCAAAGCCACACTCCTCCTTGACCACCAGACTGTTCTGAAGGAGTTGGGACATGTTAACTCCCCCACTCGAACCTTCATTCTTGAGCAATATGCTGCCACATGTCACACCCCCATCCCAATCAGGCAAAGGAGGAGTGTTTTGACTGACCTACTGACTGTGACAAAAGGCGTCTCAGGTCATCCCAAGTGACATGTCTCCACAACCGCTGAATAAGTCCTTCCCCAAACCAAAACTGTGTTTCTGTGCAATCGTCTGCCAAATGGCACACCCCCACCCCACTTCCATTCTGAATAAGGAACCAGAGTTTGACAGTTGGACCATTCTGACCTAGCTGAGGCATGGAACTCCCTGACTTGAAACATTTTCTTTGTGAAAAACTGTAGCCCATGTGACGAGTCCTTCTCCCCCTCCAGATGCACAGATGCCCTTTAGCGGGGCAAAAGGAGCAGCGAACAGGAGAGGTTCAGAGGATGAAGCTGTGCATCCTATGCTTGCAGGGAGAGGGACTTAGCAAGTGTTACGTTGTTCCATCTGTTTGTTCTCCACAGAACGTCGTGTGGCTGGCTGTGCGCCCCTGAACTGGCCAGTGGAGTCAGGTTTGTTTGTGTCTCAATGAGAGCCTTGTGGCTGGGACCCTTCGAACAGAACCAGTGTTTGAAGTCTCTAAGTGGTTATCCCCTCCCTGTTTCCAAGGAAGGGAGCTGAGCAGTGAGACTTGTATAGAAGTCAATTGTCAGGTCAACAGGAGTGGCAGACAGGCTGTTCCTGTTGTAGGTATGGCTCTATACCAGAGGTAGCAACTAAATTTGTTAGTCTCTAAGGTGCCACAAGTACTCCTGTTCTTTTTGCGGATACAGACTAACACTAACATGGATGATGAAGGAACAACTGCTGCAACCTGCCTTGGATGTACTAAGTTCTCCTATCTGCTGGAAGACAGAATAGATTTCTAGCATAGAAAATGCAAGCTGGGGACCTTCCTGGAGAAGACGATGTGGTCTGGAAGCATGAGTTGCAACACTGTGCAGCGGCCGAGAAAACAAAGACTTGGACAACCAGATTTGGAAATCATGTTCACAGACACCACTTGGGAAGGGATCAGCTATAAGGGAATTGGTGAGAGTACAAACCAAAGAAGTGGACAGGTGATTTGAGACCAAGAGGGGAAAGAGAGCCAGGAAACATTCAACTCAACTAGAAGAATCACAGAATCATAGAAATGTCAGGATGGAAGGGACTACTGCATCCACTTCTGGTGTTCACATTTTAAAAAAGGATGTTGAAAAATTGGAGAGGGCACAGAAAAGAGTCACACAAATGGTTCGAGGGCTGGAGGAAATGCCTTACAGTGACAGATTTACAGAGGTCAATCTGTGTAGCTTATCAAAAAGAAGATTTGATTAAAGTGTGTAAGTATCTTCATGTGGACAAAAGAGCGGCACTAAAGGGCTTTTCATCTACCAGAGAAAGGCAGAACAAGAACCAATGGCTGGAAGCTGAAGCCAGACAAAGTCAAATGAGAAATTCGGCACAAAGCTTTAACAGTGAGGGTGATTAACCATTGAAACAGACTACCAAGAGAAGTGATGGATTCTTTGTCTCTTGATGTCTCCAAATCAAGAGTGAATGCCATTCTAGAAGAACAATGAGGAGTCCGGTGGCACCTTAAAGACAAACAGATTTATTTGGGCATAAACTTTCATGGGTAAAAAACTCCGCTTCTTCTCTTCTTTTGTGGGGGTTTTTACCCACGAAAGCTTATGCCCATATAAATCGGTTAGTCTTTGAGGTGCCACTGAACTCCTCGTTGTTTTTGTGGATACAGACTAACATGGCTACACCTCTGATACTTGGCATTCTAGAAAATATATTTTAGTCAAACATAAGCTGTTTTGAGCCAAGCAACAAGGGTAACTGGATGAAATTTGCTGGTGACATACAGGATGTCAGACTAGATGGTCCCCTCTGGCCTGAAAATCTCTCAGTCTATGAAACCCTGTTACTGGCCCTTTTGCACACACAACTTTGTCAAAGTTTACCTCTCCATGTAGAAGGTTTGTGCAGTAGTTGGTTGTGTACAGACCATAAAAACCTCCTTATGGAGAGGCAGACAGCACCACATTATGCAGCAATTCTGCAGAAATTTATGAAGAAACTTCCCTATCTGTGCAAAATAGGGCCTTAGCATGCAAATCCTTCAGAATGCTTAAATATAGGTGTCACCGGTGGTCAACACCAACAACTGCTCAGTTAATTTTTTTTATTATAATAAATGACAACTTCTTTGCTTATTTTATAATTTCATAGTCAAAGTAAACAAGTGCAATGGATCGCATCAACTGAGTACACGTCATTTTATTAGTGGTGATCCCTGCATCTCTCTCATTACACTCACAGTTCAGTCTGATCAGCGTAAGATTAAAAAATGTGCCCTTCAGCTGTCAGAGATTCTGTGCATGACAGCAAGTAAGCTGAAAAAAAACAAGACACGTTTTGGTGGAATCCCCTTAAAGCAGCGACCTGCCTCTTTTCAAATACCACTCACTGACTATTCAGACAAAAATGAAACGCCCCCAACCCCCCAAAAATCCTTCATCTGCCCTCTCTGTAGCTCTTTTTCATGCAACTTGAATATAATTAATATTTAAAATAATGTTTCAAATATTGCTTAGTTCAACAGAAGTCATCAAAATTATTTGCATAAATAATAGAGTTTATTAAAGCAAAGGTGTTGTCATTATAGGTACAAAGTTGTTGAGATAACATACAACAGCAGGAAGCATTTTGTATGTTTCCACATGCTTAATCAAATTGGGGGCTAGTATTTCTACGATGGAATTAAAAAGGAAAGGTGGTAATACTCTAGCCACCGAAAGAGTTCTCCAAATTCTGTTAAAGTGCACTAAGACACATTGGTGTTGTACAAATCTCAGAGCAATACTAAAGACACTAGCGGGTTCAGTAATTGTACTATATAAGAATAGGGTAGTATTCATTTAAGTAGTTTGTGAGCACTCTAGTGGTACTCACGGTTTTCTAGGTTTTAGAAGCCATCAGAAACCACTCAGAGCAGCAGTGTGCATTCAACTAGGCCTTGTATTTTTGCATAGAGTTAATAAACATGATTATTTGGGAGTCAATGGTGCCCAAACAGTCTCCCCTTATTATTTTTGTTACGTAATGAGCACAAGACACAACACTGACCATAAACCATGTGTTTATATCGGTCCACAATTAAACTCGGTTCTATCAGTTTAGCCAGTTTTCCTGTCCTTAACTCATGTAACAACAAACCAAAAGTTCCCATAGACTTCATTTGTAACTATCATACAATTTCTGTGAAAACATTACAGCTGGATTTGCAGCAAATTTGCCAAATATTGCTTTTGTTGTTTTTTTACATGCATATTGCATACTGTATGTTCATTGTTAGTTAAGACACTGAAGTGGGCTGTAGCCCACGAAAGCTTATGCTCAAATAAATTTGTTAGTCTCTAAGGTGCCACAAGTACTCCTGTTCTTTTTGCAGATACAGACTAACACGGCTGCTACTCTGAAAAAAATAAAAATTGGGGTAATACATTTGTTAGACCAGAAATAAAAGTTTTCCTCTGGGAGTGGCATATCTCCAGCTCTTCATAACAAAATAACAGTCGTAGGGAGTGTCACTTGGGGTAACCTGAAACTTTTTTGTCACGTACATTCTGTCAAAACCCAATTCCTTATTCAAGTCCTGTGTACAAAATGAAAGTGGGGTGGGCACATCATAGCTCACTCCACACTGCTCAAGAACAAAGCTTTGGGTCAGCAAGTGATGTCCCAGCTCCTTCACAACAATCTTACAGACATGGGGACACGTCACTTGGGGTGACCTGAGACACATTTCAGCACATACAATCAGTCAAAACCCAGCTCCTTATTCAAGTCTTGTGTAAAATATAGAAGAGAGGTGGAGGTGTGCTGCTCAAGAACGAAGCTTCAGGTCAACAAGCGCCATGTCCTAGCTCCTTCAGAAGAGTCTGTCGGTCACAAGGACACATTACTTCAGGTGACCCAAAACTTAGTTTGTCATTTACAGCCAGTCAAAAGCCAGCTCCTTACTGGATTTTTAATCAATAAATAATGAAGTAATTAGAAACTGAATTTTTATCAGATTCAATCTTATTAATTTGATGAAAACTGCTAAAAATTTAATCTTACACTGATGTATTTGTAAATAATTTAGGCCTTTGAATAAGGAGCTGGTACCATGGATAAGGAGCCAACTTCAGCTTCTTGTGCAATTTTTAACTGCGCTTTTGGGATTCTAAACTCTCCCTCTAGTGGTTAATTTACTATGGTACCTGACAGCTGTTGCTTTCCTTTGGGACAGAAATATTGTGCTGTCTGGAAAGAAAAGTTTACAACATGCAGCAGGGAGGTCTAATCTTCTTGGGAGTAGAATTTCCATTAAAGTTTCTCTGTTTATCTCAGGATGTGATAAGGAGAAATAAATCCTCACAACTTAATTGCCTTTCTAAGCAAGGAAAAGAAACCATAGCTAATCAAAGGCTTTTAACAAGGTACAAAGGATAAAGTCTTGCTTTAGATCACAGAGGCGAGAGAGTCTGAAGGTATCATCCTAAATCCTTGTTTAACCCACATTATCAAAACAGCATGTGGCTGAAGAGAGGCCCAGGATTAGAAGAGCAGGAAAGTGATGCAAACTAGGCCGGAGATACATTTTCAGAGCTGGGGGGGGGGGGGGCACGCCACTGCTCCTAGGACTCTCACCACTCAGTTCACCCACCCTTCTACAAAAAAAAAAAAATATCAAGCTTGGTATTTCAATGGGAAAGTTAAAGGATAAACCCTCTTCCATAACCCCTAAGCGAGGAGGGACAGATCACAGTGCAAGTAACGGGCAAGAAAACCCTCAAGTCATCTTGTTCAAGGGCCCGTGGCCTGAGCGGAGAGGTTCCTGCTGCTTTGCTTTCCCCTCACAAAATCAATGCCTCACCGCTCTCTGACTCCCCCCTTTTGTTGCTCTGGACACTTCGGGGTGAACTGGGTCACAAGCCCACTGGTTAAAGCGGTTTGTATATTAATCCAGCCTTGTCCCAGAGAACCCATGGGGAAGGGAGCTGTTAGGCCTCTCGTTTCATACCTACCACCGGTGCGGTGCATTCCCCTCTGCGCCGGGGTCCCTTGGGGGGGCCTTTACAAATAAAACCAGACACCCCCAGCAGCAGCCCCAAGCCGACCTGGCTCCCCCTGGGCTCACCCCGCGCTGGCCATGGGGCCGGTCCCAGTGTCAAAGGAAGGGGTGAGTACGGGGGGGGGCTGGAACAATGTGAGCAGAGGGGGGTGCGGGGGGCCACCGACCCCAGCTGTGAACCCTGCATGGGATGGGAACCACGTCAGGCCAGGGGGGCAGCAGCCCCCCCCCAGACCCCGACTCCCAGCACCTCCGGGGGAGCGGCGCTGAGGAGCAGGGAGCTTGGCAGGCCCCTGGCCCCGCCCTGCCTGCGGGGCCTGGGGAGGACACGCGACCCCCGCCCCGCGCCGGAGAGAAGGCCGGGCCGCGGGCTCCAGAACGCACCTCACGAGCGGCGGCTGCCATGGAAACCGAGGCCGGGGTCGGCGCGCCTGAAGGAATCCCCCGCCCCCGCGCGCCCCTGGGCTCGGAGCCCGCCCCCTGACGCCGTCGGCCTCGTCATTTGGGCCCTTGGGGGGGCAACGCAAGGGGGGGGGGCAAACCGGCTCCGCTCTGGCCTGGCCGTGGGAGCGGGTTTGTTTGTAAAGGGCCCGGTCAGGTTACAGCGGCCTTGTGCCGAGTTCATGTTTGCAAAGGTCCAACCTGGAACTGCTCGGGGCTGGTTTTGTGCACGTCCCCTCCCCACACCTGAGAGAGGTGGCAACCGTCGTGCCGCCTGCTCCCCGCTGCTCCCCCCGTTATGCCAGGGCAGCGCAAGGGAATGCAGACCAAACTGCTATCACGGAGGTGTAAAAACAAGTCTAGACCCCGTGGATCAAAGTCTTTGTGCATTTAGTTTTGAGGCCACGTTACTCAGCTACCCTCACAGCTTTCATCCTGGCGTCTCAAAGCACTCCATAACAGGAAATACAAACCTACAGCATTGCAAGGCACAGTCGATTGTTGACACAATATCCCATTTGCAGAGTAACTAACCCTATGCCTCCTTCCAGCCCTCCCTCCACCCAGCATGAAGCTGCTGGAAATTCCATCCAAAATAGAGTATAAAAAATACTGGAAATATTTCCACTGGAATTTTACAAATGCCCATAAAAATTCCCTACACCAGCATTAAGGGCCGGAGCCAAGTCGTGTGGTCTAATGTTCTCCATTGGGGCAGTACGGAATGTTGCCTATGGACTAATTACTGAAGTATACTATGGCGGCCCAGTTTGGTGGAAGGTGGAAAACTTGCACATGTAAAACGTTCTGCAGAAGGAAAAAAGTGATAATTGTCTGTGCAAGGTTGCCAATATGGGTAATAGGTATATTTCATACAGGTGGGTTTAAAAAAAAGATATAGTATGCCCACTGAGAAAACACTCTCAGAAAGTGATATGCTCTATTTGACTCTTACAATAGAATGATTTGGATGAGGTGACCCACTAGGTTTTATTTTCATTTGAATTGCAGAATTTAGAAGTACCAAAATGTTTTGAGGGAAAAAATAGGTCTGTGAAAACAAAGCAGGATGGAGAATTGGAAGTTGGGGCTTGTCTACACCCAGCCGCTAGTTCGGCGGCTGGGAATCGAAGTTCTGGGTTCGACTTATCGCGTCTTGTCTGGACGCGATAAATCGAACCCGGAAGTGATCGCCGTCGACTGTGGTACTCCAGCTATACGAGAGGAGTACCGCGGAGTCGACGGGGGAGCCTGCCTGCCGCGTGTGGACCGCGTCTGAACCGCGGTAAGTTCGAACTAAGGTATGTCGACTTCAGCTACGTTATTCACGTAGCTGAAGTTGCGTACCTTAGTTCGAATTGGGGGGTTAGTGTAGACCAGGCCTAAGAGTTCAAGTTCAAAGATTACTATGTTTAAAATCAATATTTTTTTGGAAAAAACAGTCTACAGCACACTTCTAAAAGAAAACATTTATGATAAGAGAAACTTAACACGGGGAGCTAAGTAAATGATTCCAGCACAATAGCATAAAGAAAGTAGAATTTTTATTTAAAAACCAACACCATGGTTAAACAATATATACAGAAAACATATAGAACCTTTTCTTTTGTACTAGTGTTACCTACTGGGACAAAGATTCAGAAATGGCTTCTCCATACATAGATACTAGTGTAAAATGTACTAGTATAGTACAAAATAAGGATGCAGTTTCACAGAAGGGATAAACTAAACTTTTTCTCTTATCAGTGAAAGTTAACAGAAAAGTATCAATTAATTCAGAGCTAGATCTGAAATCCTAGAATTTCATCAAGGCCCCACCTTGCTCCCACTGACATCAGGGGGAGTTCTGTCACCAACTTTATGGGAGCAGCATGAGGTCTTCAATTTCTATTGGAGCCAGCCACCACGGTGGCAAACAGTGAGCAAAATGTTCATGGATAAAAGGATCTGTCACTTCCATACTGCAGTTTGCAACATACTGAAAATAAAAAATAAAAAAAGAAATGGCAATAATCCACTTTGAACTAGTTGACCCAACTCCTGTAGATCTTATTCAGGCAAAACTTCTATTGTTTTCAATGGGAGTTTTAACTGAGCAAATATTGCTGGATCAGTATGGCACAAGAAATAGGTTTGCACAATGTAACCAGATGCTAAATGGTGACCATGAACAAGAATGTTGCCCCCTGTGACATGCTAAAGAACAGATTTAACTCTTCAGGGGATGTAACTTTAGAGATGCTAGGCATCTCCAACTTCAGACTAGCTCTGAATGAAAGTAAAACTGTAATTACTGGTGGGAGAAAGATACACACTGGAGGAGAGGAGGTTCAAAAAAGTGAAATGAAGACAATTATGTTAATTCATAACTATGAAATGTACAGAACCAATTCTATATCTGAGGCGTCCTGATTTTACTGTACATTCAAACATGTTGAAGAGTGACATGAAATAATACCATCCTGAAGGATCACCTTGAAGTTTAGCTGTCATCAGCAGGTACATATGCAGGTGACAAAAGACACATACTAAATAACATGAGAACACTTCTTCTGAAAGTCAGGCTGTTGTGGTAGTTAGAAGGAGCTGTTATGCCCAATGGAACTTTGATAGTATTAAACTCACAATAAAGTACTTTGCATATAAAAAAGAGAAACATCACAAATATTAGTCGTAACTTCCCCCAATTGTCTGGGATATTAGCCCTGAAATCCTCAGGGAGTTCAAAGGCGTGTTCAGTAACACCACACAGCTAGTCCAGCTGCCTGATAGAAAATCTTTAAAGCACAAATACATCGACATCTGGAAAATGAAACTGGGTTAAACAGTTCTTTAGCAGAACAAACAGTAACTAGCTTTTTTGCTGTAAGAGTATAAAGGTGCTTCCATTTTACACAAACATAAAATCTAGGTTTACACATGGGAAAATATGGGGGGGAAAAAATAGCAAATAAGATGTGTTTCACTAACTGTAAAAGGGTGCTCACGAACTGAATTTTTTATGAGTTTAGCTCAATATGAGAATTCCCTATATAGTCCCATTAGAGCAAAGAACATACGTGGTTTTTGGTTTGAGAACAGGCTCAACAGATTTCAGCTTAAAAAAATTTGACAACCTAGAAGTATCATTATTCTTTATATCAAACTCTGGTTTTCCCCTTAAACATATACAGTATGTAAAAAAGATACTTAAAGGTAGCACTTCTGCAAAGTAGGCCATTTTGTTTTTCAGCTAGACCAAGTCTAAAGAATAATTCTCATGCCAGCCCAATTTTTCAGGAATGGGATAATCCTTGATATAAGGGCTACTTCAGATTACACTCCCAAATTCATCTTTGTAGCTCAGAGTGCTCTCCAGTCAATGGGCTTCTTGCCAGATTTCTTCAGCAGTTCATTGGTTTTAGAGAAATGCCGACAACCAAAAAACCCTCTGTGCACAGAGAGAGGCGAGGGGTGGACAGTCTGTAGAATATGGTGACGTTTCTGTAAGAAGTTGGAGATAACAAAAGAATGAGAAACTTGGCAGGTTTTCAGATCCTAGATGGAAGTTGCTCATCTGTGCTATTATCAAATGCAGAAATGAAATTGCAAGTATCTCTTCGTCGTTCCAGTTAAAAACAAGAGCACATAGGTTTGCCATGAAGCCCAGGCTTTCTGCACTCAATAAATGGCTGCATTTCTAATAAACAGCAATAACAAAGAGTTTAAGTTGTTCTGGGAAGTTTCCTGCAGGAGATAAACTACACATCATAATGTTGAGCCTCTTCACACAACAGTATCTTAATTTCTTCCACACTGATTGTTCTTGTTCCTAGAGGATAAGCACTCTTGGAACAAAAAGAGGTGACAGAAGTGGACAGGCACAACCTGCCTTGAGTCCCTTAACTGTCTACTAGCTTTTTTTTTATTGAATAGTAGGCAGCAGCAACCATTTTTTCCACTTATGACCAAAAGCCCCCTCTGGATGGCATCCTACCAAAAATGTCCCAAGTGAAGCAAGAAGCAATGAGACTTCTAGAAATATGGAAAAATTAAACCATACCCTGTCAATAGAGATGCCTTTCTTCTGTGCATAAGCTCCCCACAATATGAAGACAAGTCCATCCAAATTATTGTTTAGCCATGACACCACTGCATCAGTGAATTGTTCCCAGCCTTTTTCCTTGTGGGAATTAGGTTGGTGTGCTCGGACTGTGAGGACAGCATTGAGCAAAAGTACTCCTAATCACAAACAAGACATGTACATATCAGTATGGACAGAGAAAACATGAATTAGATTGCAAAGTAGTAAGTTCTCTTCCAGTCTTTTGCTGGATCTGTAATGGTAAAAAAATCATTTAATCTTTTGTTCATGGGAAAACTATCCATGAGAGATACCAGTACAGAGTTTTCAAACAATCCATTTGTCGAAGTAGGGAGAAAATAAATCATTAAGAAACCCACCTAAGAAATAGACCCATTTAGGGGATAAATATAGGGGCTAAGTATAGTTTCTGTAAATTAATAGGCTTTAATGGAGTTTTCCTTTAAAGTTACAGCATGCCCGCATAAACAGATTTACCACTATAATGCTGAGTCAGTATCATTAACACTAGAATCATAAGACTAGAAGGGACCTCAAGAGGTTATCTAGTCCAGTCCTCTGCACTTATGGCAGGACTAAGTATTATCTAGACCAGGGGTCGGCTACGTTTGGCACACGGCTCGCCAGGGTAAGCACCCTAGCGGGCCAGGCCAGTTTATTTACCTGATGATGCGGCAGGTTCGGCCGATCGCGGCCCCCACTGGCCGCGGTTCACCGTCCTGGGCCAATGGGGGCGGCGGGAAGCCGCGGCCAGCACATCCCTCACCTGCGCCGCTTCCTGCCGCCCCCAATGGCCCGGGACGGCGAATCACGGCCAGTGGGGGCCGCGATCAGCCGAACCTGCCGCGTCAGCAGGTAAATAAACTGGCCCGGCCCGCTAGGGTGCTTACCCTTGCGAGCCGCATGCCAAACATTGCCGACCCCTGATCTAGACCATCCCTGACAGGTGTTTGTCCAACCTGCTCTTAAAAAGCTCCAATGACGGAGATTCCACAACCTCCCTAGGCAACTCCACGGAAGTTAGAGATGAACTCTGAGACCTTCATGAGATTTTCAGTAATGACATCTCATAATCATTCATTACAATTAAGCTGTATGCTTGTTGGGGAGTGGTCATCAGTTTTACACAGCTATCACAAAGGTTTTCCGACCTGCAGCCAAGCATAATATTTTCTCAGACATTTTACCATTATTTAAAAAGCAAAATAAAAATAAATAAATAAAAAGGATGCTATTTCACTCACCCATCAAAAAGCTATTCCCCCAGGCGAGTAGATTTTTGCAAGAATTATTACAGAGAATACACCTCAAGAAAAATTGTGAACTCTTCTTTGTTAAAAAGGCCAGCACACTGCACATGTGCTTTGTTGGGAGAACAGGAAGACAATTATGTACGTATAAGGTCAAGGCCGAAGTGGTTAAGCTGCGCATAAGCACAGGCTCACTTTTTACATGCTTCAACTCAGTATTATTTAACCACTTTATGAACATTAAAAGGCTGGGGGTTTTTAAATGGTTCCTTTTAATAAATCTCAGCCACGTGGTTTGGAAAGTACCAATAGCTAGATTAACATTGCTACTACAACCCACTCACTGAGGAGGAAAATCCCCACTTAGGCCATGTCTACACTGAAAAGCTTACAGTGGCACAGCTGTACTGATAGAAGAGAGCTCTCCCTTCGAAATAATAAAACCAGCTCAATGAGCGACGGTAGCTATGTCAGCAGGAGAGCATCTCCCACCGACATAACGCTGTGCACACGAGCGCTTATGCTGGCAATACTTATGCCACTCAGAGCGACAAAAGTTTTGCCAACATAAGAGCTAGTACAGACACGGTCTAAATGAAGAACCCAGGAAGGATGAACGGATTGATTACCTTGCTTGGCCCACCCAGTTAGATCTCCATGACCGGGATGGGTGAAATCTTCTATGTCTGCAGACAGCTCTTTGTAAATATTTTCTAAACTGCAAACAAAAATAATGCAAGAGATTTTTAGAATATTTCTGTGAAATTATCAAATAGACAAGTTAATGATTTTGTATATTACAATTGGAACTTTTACCAAAAACTAAAAATCTGATCTCGCAGATGCGTCATCCAACTCCCATTTAGGAAAATTATAGTCATCTGATTTATCTGATGTATATGACAGGTCCTTTTCTTTGCCTATCTTTTTAATTAATACCAAGTCCCTGATACTGCTACCTTTTATGCAAATGCTTACTGAAGGCAATGGGACCACACATCTCCTTGAAGTTAAGCATCTGCTTAAGGATTTGCAGGATGGATGCCTAAGTGAATAGGGCCACAGAATGGTGTCTGTATGCAATACAGGAAGACAAGCAAGTTTAATCCAATCCAATTTAGAAAATAAAGACCTTTGTGAAACCAAGACAAGAATGGCTCTTCTGTGCCATCAGGCTGCAGGTCATTCCTGTGTAAGGTCCTGATACTACAATTGGATCTGCATGGAAACCCAATTTTGTAGGTTTGGGCCCTAAATACTTGGGAATACATCACTACCTTGGAGGAACCAGAAGTCTATGTAGAATTCACCAATTTATTTTTGTAGTAATTCTTTCCCAGAAGGCTCTGGGTGTGCTGGCGTGCGCCTGTAATCCCAGCTACTTGGGCGGCTGAGGCTGGTGGATCGTTCAGCAGTCCTGGGTTGCGGTGCGCTATGCCCATTGAGTGTCCGGTGCCACTGACAGCCTGGTCAGCGGGTGGCTGAAGGACTGGCTAGAACAACACGAATGAAGTGTTGTGATCGGCGCGCTCTCTGTGAGGACTGATAGACCCACTGATCAAGGTGATCTTTCCCAGAAAGTATACACCTTAAAATTCAATACGAGTTATTCTTCTGACATCTTTCTGCTCCCCAACAAGTAGAAATACTCCATCATATGTTATAAAATTATTTTTTCAGCAAATCGCAAAACAATTACCTCAAAGGCAGTCAGAAAGGCAAACTCACAAACAGCTGTATGCCTATATATAACCTACCCAGTAAATAGTGGCAGACTTTTAAACAGATAAAGCATAACCATACCTAGGTGGAGGTGGAACAGGTCTCTGGACACTAAAGCAGAGTCCATGAGCTTGACTGGGTCCATGATAAGGATCTTGTCCCAAGATGACAACCTTTACCTGAACACAGACACTAATTAGTGCTGGTAACACAACAATATTTCTTAATATCTCAAAATATCTAGAATTTTATGTATTGCTACAAAGTAAAAATTTGTAGATCAGAGCCAAGTTGCATCTGAAAGAAGGCAGTGCAGAAATGGGGAGGGCCAGGGAAAAAAGGCCAAGAAGACAGCTAAAGTTTTTAAGAGCATTATGTTGCAGTTATGGATGGAAACAATCAATGCAGAAATCCCTATTTCAGTATCTGGATGAGAAAACAGGGGCAACGTACACAAACACTACAAGAGACAAAGCAGGGTTCACATCCTAAAGCACTGGGTTTCCAGGCAGAAAACCCATGAGAGTCGAACACATGCATGGCATCCTGGAGCCTGATTGCAAATACAGCTTTCATCTTTTTATCAAAAAGATCAGAAAGCAGCAAATCCCGACTCTCCCCCCGGCACTGCAGGGGTCGCCCCAGGGGCACTTACATCTCTGATGTCGCACATCTGCGTCCAGGTGAAGACTTGCGGCGGGGGTGGGTAGATGGTGTGACGTTTTCGCTCGTCTGCTACAAATGCCATTAGCTAGAGGAAGCAGGTGGTGCGCGGTCAGTACAGGCGAGGGAGCGGGGCAGGCACCGAGCAGCTACAGACGAGCTGCTGCAGCGGGACGCTCCTCCCCCGGGCAAAGCCTCCGGCGCTCACTCACCTGGGAGAAGTAGGGCTTAGTGAACTCCCCCGCCAGCTGCCGCCTCCAGCCCTCTCCGAACCCCGCGGGGACGCTTCGCGAAGCGCGTCTCTCCAGAGCCGCCTCCTTGTTCTTGCGGATCCGCTCCTGCTGCTCGGGGCTCAGCGGAGGGGAGCGGGGCGAGGCCTTCCCCGAGTCATCTTCCACCAGCTTCAGCTTTTTGGCGCAGTTGGGCTGGACATCGCGACACAAGAGACGGCTACTAGGAGCGGGCAGCCCGCAGCGGCCCGGCCCCGCGCGGAGAAACAAGGTGCAGGCGAGCCCCATGGTGGAGCGGGGCGAGCCGGGCAGGGCGGCTCCCAGCCACCCCAGGGGTGCCGCAGGCGAGCCGCTGTGGCCGGAGCGCTCGGGCCCAGGTGGCAGTGGAGGCCGCTTGGGGCCCCAGCCTGGGAGGGGCTAAGTGACAGCTGCTCCCTGCGCCGCGCAAACACGTGGCTACTGCGCGGGAAAACCGCGCGTGTTTCCCCCAGGGGAGCGCCCTTCCTATTGGCTGTTCAGCCACGGAAAGCGCGCTTGGCACGCGAGCCTCGCCCTCGTTCCTCATTGGCCATGGGCAAGGCCACCGCTCCCCTGATTGGCCCCTCGCTAGGAAGAGCCGCCGACTGTGCTCTCCGCGGTATCCACCCCGCCCAGTCACACTCCTCCGATTGGACACGGAGAATGGAAAGCCGCTCCCTACTGGCCAGTGACTACCGAAATCCCGCCCCACCCAGCTCTGCCCTCCCATTGGACCGTGGATCAAGGAGCGCCCTCCTATTGGTCAAGTCCCCCAAAGCGGCGCCGCGTTGATCGGCGGGTCTTTTAAATACGCTCTGCTAAGGGCTGGCCGCCTGGCATGTCCGTATTGCCCCCGGGTCCCGCCCGGCCCCTCGGTACCTCAGCATCCCCGCCCTGCTCCGGGGCGCGCTCCCGCTTCCTCGGCGGCGGCGCCGCGCGGAAGAACGAGTGCAGCGTCTTCTGGCCGATCATGCCGGCGGCGGGGGGGCTCCGCGGGTCCGGCCGGCTGGGGAGGGGCGGACCCGTCCACACACGGGGCCCGGCTAGGCGGGGAGAGGCAGCCCCTTCCCCACACGGGAGCCGGCGGAGGTAGTGGCCGGCGGCCGCCTGGATGAAGGACTGACCGAAATTGGCGCCAAGTGAGTGCGCATGCGTAAGAAGGGGAGGGGGGGGGACCTTGGCGGCAGCACGTGCTTGAGAGGGTCCCTAGGGGCAGTCAGCGCGTGCGCAATGGGGCCGTCTCCTCCCCACCCCTCAGCGCTCACGCATGTGGGTAACAGACTGTGGTTTTCATTCCCAGTTGCCCTGTGGATCCCCCCCCCCCCCCCGCTCAGTGCCCCCCCCCCCCTTGGGTCTGTCCTCCCCCCCCCCACGGGTTCCCTGCTCCCCCGCCTTGTGTGTGTCCCACCTCCCCTGTGGCACCCCCATGCACCTTGTCTCCCCCCACTTCTGAGGGGTTCACCCCAGTTTCATTCTAATCCCATTTCCAGCAGGGGGCGGGTGATGTGTGGCCTGCTGGCAGATGGGGTGGAAGCAGCACTGAGGGGGGTAATTACTGGGCCTCTGGGAGAGGTGGGCTGCACAGCCAGTAGAGTGCCCAGCCCCAGGAGGCCCTGACCCTGACAGCCCTTTGGGTGCTGCTGTAATAGAAACCGTCGGTAACTAATACGTCTTTCCTTGGATGTGCTGGGCCTGAATAGAGCGAGGGGATGACACCAGGAAGGGACATGAGCCTCAACTCCAAATGTCCTGCCCAAGAAGTGGCGCAGCTAGTTCTGCCCTTTGAAAGCTTTGGCTGTGCTCGTGAGGTTTGTCGTCCCAAGAAAGCAGAGTGAACGTGCGCACTTCTCCCCTCTATGCTTGCATTCAGCCTTTGTCCATTCCCAGCCTGCCCTGATCTTGTTTACAAACTCAAAAATTGGCACTTTAAGGCTGTTCATCACATCTCTCTGTAGCTTCAGCGCATTGCAACACAGGTGGGTTTTGACGGATCAGAACAAGGGCTATTTGGCAAGCAAAATAAAATAACTTAACTCTTGCATAACCAGTTCCTCAGAGCTCTTTACAAATGCTAAGTAACTCATTCTATCAACCCTGTCTGAGGAAGCTGGAAACATCAACAGGGAAGACAGAAAATAAGTGAAGAATTAAATGGAAATGACAAGAGGAAGCAGGTTTATAGTGGAAGTAGCAGTGATGAGGCCAAGTTGAGATGCTCCCTAAAGAATTACAAAACTCTGTGATTCTTTAACACCCATGGGGTGCTATTATCCCTAACTTGCATGGAGAGGTTAAAGTGGCAGAACCAGGTGTGTGACCCCAAAGTCGTGCCACCCACTCTAGTGCTTTAATCGCAAAGCCACTCATGGGGGGAGGGGGAATAAGAGCACTTGGATGGTAATAAATTGTAGAGCATGGGGGTGCCATGTGCTTGCAGCTGGAAAAGGAACTTGTATACTTATTTAGGTGTGATTGCCTGGACAAACTGACTTGTGTGCATTACAATTAAAGGTTTCAGAGTAGCAGCCGTGTTAGTCTGTATCCGCAAAAAGAACAGGAGTACTTGTGGCACCTTAGAGACTAACAAATTTGTTAGTTTACAATTAAAGTTACTCGTTGTTGTTTATATGACTGCACCTAGTTAGTATCCTAAACACATTAGGGCCTTATTGTGCTAATCATTATACAGACCCTGCCAGCTCTGAGTTTACACTCTAAATAGAGGAAAGTGACTTACCCAAGATCACCCAGCAAGTCAGTGGCAGAGCTAAGAACAGGCCCTACATCTTCTGAGTCCCAGTCTATCTCCTTATGCTGTAACCATGCTGCCTCTTAAGTTATGCCCAAGACACTAGGGGCCCAGAACACCATGGCCCTGTCAGTACAACTGTGAATAGCACTTGCACCCGTTTCACTCTATGCATGCCCCTCTTACCCTCCTCTACCCTGTCCCCCTTCCCTTTGCATTTTGCCAATTCCCTCCTAAATACGTCTACACCAAAAATAAATAAATATAATTTTTTTTTAAATGTGGTACTAACATGGCATTTGCTATCATTCCATCATTCACTCTGCTGGTGTGTTCTACCCCTTCCCCACCCTGGATCTATCTGGTCTGTTTAGATTGTAAGGTTTCTGGCACAGCGACTGTCTACTATTCTGTGTTTGTACAGCACCTGCCTATGGGGCCCCATTCTTGATTGGCCCTCAGGCACAACGTTAATAAAAATGATTAATAATATAACTGATGTGAGATAAATCCCTCATTTGTTCATTTTGTTGGTAAAGGGGTGAACATACACATGTGACATGGATCCTGGAATACATGCATGAAATCTAGCCTTAAATTGGCTAGGCCAGAACATTAGGAGCTAAATGCTGTAATGAGTGTTTACTAAGCTATGCACATTAGGATAAAAGTGCCCTAATTGAGTGCCTGATTGCTTGCCTTATATGAAGCCCTCAAAGCCATACAAAATAAATAACATTGTTTGGCACAGTCACCTGTAAAACAGGACTTATGATGCATATAAATGTGGTGGATTCAGTAATCAGGCTGATAGTGGTTTCTAGTCATTTATAAATGCTTCTAAGAAGATCCAGTAGGTGGTGCCAGGGGACCTTGCTACAAGCCTTACAGAGCAAAACAATCCGCTTGGGTGGGAGAGCTGAGCAAGGGTGGAACATTTGGCTCGGTGTCTCAGACAGGAAGTGGTGGGAGGGAAGTAGCTATTACTGCTGGAAATGAGGCCTGTAGGAGCTGTTTCTGTGGCCTAGATGCCTTTAGTGAGCTGACAGCCAGGCCAGTTTCAGTGGAGTCCTAAGTAACGATCTGTCTGGCGCTAGGAGCATTGCCCAGACTCTGAGGATGACCCTGGAATGACTGAGTGCGTTGGAGCCAGTACTCCATTCCACAGAGGTGCAGCGATCCCCCATCTGTTAGGAGTCATATTAAGGTAGTTTTAAGTCTCTGTTGCTTGGGAGCAAGGATTTTATAGGTGTTCAACGAAGCATTTAAAATTTCCCAGGTCACTGTAGTTCCACGCAGCCCAGAATCTAACAAGAGTGAAATCCCATCAGGCCTTTTCGTTGCAGGCTGATGACTGTTTCTTAGGGGCAGCTAGGAATGGATAAGTTCTTGATCAAAAGGCCTTCCCCAGGCAAGAACAAACAAGAACCCTTAGAGATGAAGGGAGGAGGGCTGGACTGTATGAGAGATGGGGGAGAGAAGAAAAGGCCCCGGTCAGAAATGCCAGGTGCAGATGAGTCTTTGGTGCATTCTCCATGGAAGCAAATCCGGGCTGAGGGTCTGAACTGCGATTACAAGATCCTGTTCTGCAAAACTGAGGCTGACAAGATTTTCCAGGAGCTGGAAAAGGAAGTGGAATATTTTGAAGGTAAACAGACCTAATGTCTCTCCATCTCTAATTGGCATGACACATTCTGCCTTATGACTTCAGTGCAGGATTGGATAGGTGGGAGGAAGTTTTTACGCAGAAGGCCTAATCCTACATACAGTCTGCACACTCAGACTCTTACTTCTAAGTGGATTCCCATTGGCTGTTATTTTACAGTTATCCCCTCCCATTCAACAACAGGGAGTGACGTGGGAGAAGCCCAGAGCACGGTGCTATTTCCATCCCTCATGAGGAGTCTCATACATGTAGATCTCTAGTGTCAGTCAGCTTCCTGTCATTGTTTTTGGACAGCAACCCTTTTCAAATGGACAGGTTTTTAAGCTAAGATGTGCAGCACCATTTAGTGGCATTGTCATTCTAAGTCACACTCAGAGCGGCTGCATAGCAGGGAATATGTTATACTCTGCTCTGCAGTGGGAATGATTGATAATTGCACTTGACCTAACTCTAAACTTTAAAAAAAAAAAAACACACTGCTACTTAGCTGTCTAAAAGGAGGGCAAATCGGTCTTGACTTTCCCAAACTCTTATTCAAACAGGTGATCTTACCAAAGTGCAAGTGTTTGGCAAATGGCACAACATCCCAAGGAAGCAGGTGACATATGGAGATCCTGAGTTAACATACACTTACTCAGGTGTTACCTTTTCTCCTAAGCTATGGATTCCAGTTCTCAACCGTATCCGAGAGCGCATCACCCTGGCCACTGGACACACTTTTAATTTTGTTCTTATTAACAGGTAACATTTGATTTCTGATGGCAGTAAGCATCTCTGTTCAAACGACAGTTTGATTGTAGGACATTTTACTAGTCCGGTATCATTAAGCAGTTATTCGCCACTTCATTTTACTCTTGAAAAGGGATTTGTGGATACGCAACTTCCAATGTAGTGTTAACTAGCTAATAGAGTACTGGAAAGCATTCAAAAAGCTAAGCTCTTTCTTTAGTGCCTCTCATTGTAGTTTTGGCTGAGGGGTGAAAACATTATCTAAATGGAGATAGTTCTGTTACTGCTGAATGATTAAACACCAGGGACCCAATCCTATGATCCTTGCACACCTGTTGAGACAAGGAGTAGGCTCAGCTGAGTGGCATCCCAGTGATTGCAAACCAAGCACAGAATTGGTGTTTGAACTGGGTCATTTTTGAGGAGGAGGAGAGAGAGAGAAGTTAGGGACGAACCTCTCCCCAAGATGCGCGTTAGTCTGGAACACACTGTGTGGCACATTTTCAATGTGTTCTGCAGAAGTATAACGAAGTCACAGGAAACTCTCTTCCATTCAAGCCCTGCATAAAATGCAGATTTGTCTATGAGGCTAAGGCGGTTAAATTTCAAGCGAGCCCCTCCGTCTTTTCTCATCCAGATAACCAACTCGCAAGTGTGTGTGTCAGTTTTGTGTGGTAGAAAATCATCCACGAGGGTGAGAATGCTAGACTCATTTGTGACTAAATTAAGATTTGATTTCCAGTAATAGTCTCTGTATGTGTATAAAAAATAAATATGCCGCAGTAAAGCAGTGTCTTGGCATGTGCTTGTACAGTTGATGGAAGAACTAATTTAATCCTCCCCCTCACAGATATAAAGATGGCTGTGATCACATAGGTGAACATCGAGATGATGAGAGAGAATTGGTTCCACGGAGTCCCATCGCATCAGTGTCCTTTGGAGCCTGCAGGGACTTTTTCTTCAGGCACGGTGCTTCCCGAGGGAAAAATGCCTCATGCCACATTGAGCCAGTCAAGCTGCAGCTGGCCCATGGCAGTTTACTAATGATGAACTACCCCACCAATGTGTACTGGTATCACAGCCTGCCCACCCGCAAGAAGGTGCTAGCCCCAAGAATCAACCTGACATTTCGGAAAGTGATGGCTTTACCCAAAAAATGAAGTTCTTTAACAACCTAACGTCTAGCTTTAACAGCTCCTTTTACCTCTGAAAATGAGAACTTTCTTTCCATGTCCTAAGTCAATTTCTCTTTCAAACACTGCCTTTTCCTTTGCATATATAGCAAGAGATAGGAACCTTGCTGTGGGGCAAGCTTTGTCACATGAGTGTATTTAAATGAGGAAAGCAAACGGGGAATAACGTGCAGTTGTTTAGATACAAATACGGCAACCATTTGATCTTGGATGTCAAGATAATTTTCCTACAGCCAAGCGCTATTGTAGCCTGATGGTATATTTTTCTACTGCTGTTCTCCTTGGTTCAGAAGGGAGGTTTATTTTTAAGTCGGTGGTAGTCCTATCAGTGAGTATGCCTTGTTTTTTGTTTTTAAGTCTCTACTAAATACTAACGTACCATAGAATCTAATAATTCAGTAAGTCTGAAATGTATGGGAGCGCATGACTGCTCTACAAATGAGTCATGTATATTTTTTAAATAAAACAAGATTCTTCTACGAGAAGGGAATGCTAATTGTTTAAATGACAAACTTCCCCTTCATCATTTACAATGTGATTGTAACTGGTGCAGGTTTGGAAACAGGACTACACAGTTCTGGAGCTTCTGAAGATATATACCAACAAAGCAATAAGAACTGTTACTTATCTTACAGTAACTATGGTTCTTGGAGATGTATTGCCCAGATGGATTCCACTGTTGTTGCGTATGTGCCTGAGATTGAATTCTTTTGGTCAGCAGTGTCCACTGGGATTGCACCTACTCCATAGATAACCTCACCCACCCACCACTTGAGGGCATAAGGGGCTAAGCAGGCCTTCCTCAGTTCCTTCACCAGTACAGAATCCAGGCAGTATAGGACTAATCATCATGAAGCCCTGCACATCAGTGGCAGTAGTCATTGAATATCCTGCCATATTAGATAGGTCTAGAGCTGCCTGAAGAGAGGTTTGGCCCATTAACTACCCCTCAGACAGTAGGGGACTGTGCTGTGGAAGCTTCGCTATGACTTGAGGCACTTTGAGAGCGGTGCCTGATAACTGGAAATGTGCATCTGGAGACGAGCTGAGGAGTTAGACCTTCCTGCTGAATAAGTCAAGCTTTGTAGGAGTCTTTTTCCTACACTGTGTCTTTGGCTGCCCCTGTTGCTTAGATCTTTCATCTATCGCCGCCACCATCATTAGTGATCGGGGGGGAGAGGGGGGGATTGTAAACATATTCTAATCTCAGAGGGTACCTGATAGCACTTGTCAGCTCTTTTGGAAGTGGATGCCACTGATGCTAGGATCTGTCATAACTCCTTAGCTGGTTCTAACAAGTAATGTACATGACAAACCTACCAGGCACGGAGGAGTGCAGGAGGCCTAGTAATGTGTGACTTTTCTTGTACCACCTCCACTAGAATCTCTGAAGTATCTACCATGCATCTTGGAAAGCCCTGAATTATCTGGCTGGCTAGGAGGAGTAGGAGGACTGCCTCATCTGGTGAGGAGGAAGAAATTTCTGTTGGGAACAATTGATCTTTCTTATCCTGCTACTATTCTTCCTCACTGCTCTGTTCTTGTTGTAGGCTGTGGGTTTGTCTTGAAGGGGAGGGAGATTAACTCTAGAGGGAGTAGTAGAAGGTGATCCTAGGTTACATATGCTAGGGAGCCCAAAATGGCCAAGATTGCATGCTGTTATGATACAGGGTTGGACACCACATGGGTGGAAACCATAATGAATGTTCTCTATGAGATCCCAGGGGCCTGTGCTTATTAGGGTGATCCATGACTTTCTATCAGACCAGTGATGCTCAAAAGTGTAAAATTGAGGTGCAGGGGGAGATCATCTTCCTTACTATGTGAAGGAGAGAAAGAAAATGAATACTCTTCCTCATGCAGGGGAGCTATCCTGTTAGGTGTCATAGAATCCTCCTGCAACCCAGACTTAACGGGTGAGTTTATAGGTATCGTGTCACATTAGAAGTAGGTACCAAGACAGAAGCACCTCTACTGGCCAATGAGGATAGTAGGGGTGAGTCTCGTTGCATGGTTAGCATAAGATCACTCGGGACTGAGAATGTCTTCAGAGCCAAGTAAACCTGTGCTGGAAACATCTGCACCATGGACTCTGGTGTCAGAATCATGCGCACCCAGGTTATCCATACTGAGGAGTTGGTAGCTGGGAAAGTGCAGACCAGCATTTCAGGTGCCATCTCTAGTACCTGATGATCAGTTAGTGCTGAGGTAGGTGTCAGAAGGACCCAATCTGGGCTGTGAACTGCCTTTTGGCTGAAGGCATGAGCTGATTCAAAACCATGGTGGGTTTTGTGTCTCTTACTGCGTACGGGGGTGGGTGACCCTTGCCTGTGCTTGTCCCTGGAGCAATGCTTCTTCCTACCCGTTTCAGACAACGGCTGGGTGGAGGAGTGCTTGTCTGTTCTGCCATACCCCCTAGCAGAGGGGTACTGACTCTTGGACAAAGAATGTGCCTGGGAGCTCAACAGGGCACTTCTCAAAAGAGACAGAGGAGGCTTAACAGGATTTTTAAGCCCAGGCTCTGAAGAGGCCCTCATTGAGCATTCTAAAAGGAAGAGCTAGGAGGCTTCCCTGGCTTTGTTATACTCTTGGAAAAAGAGCGGCAGATTGAACCTTTATCAGAGATATATACCTGAGACAGAAGTCTTCAAGAGTGTCAATCATTGAGCTGTACAGCTTCACAAGAGGGACAAATTTTAAATCCTGAGGATTTAGTCTCAGCCACAGTGGCTATGTACCGTGGTAGCTCCTAAGCATACGTATAGATGTATTGCCAAAAGGTGTAACAAAAACAACTATTAACTACACTAACTAATGAATTATACTAACCTCACAACCATTGCTCAGTGTGCAGAGTATGTGGATGCTATGGGGGTTCTGTCCCACTGCCATGGGCAGTAAGGAACTGGTTGGGCCCTATATGCCCTCAGGTTGTAGCTGCAGGCATGTCCCCAAGATACAATGCTGGCCAAAAGAATCCAAACTCATGCTTAGGGGGTCTACACACACAAACACTTCAAGGATTGGTTGTCTTTACATGTGTGCTAGTGTAGCCCTCACTTTGATATTTTACTGTGTGTATAGAGGATCTGTTACACTAACTAAAAACTCATCCTTTGAGTACTACAGCCTTGTCAGTGTCTTGTGTTCAACCATGGAACAGAGAAAATCAGGAGCTCACAATGGCCGGTATTGCAGGCCATTGCATTAGAAAAGGAAAGACATCACTGCTGCCGCTCACTTGTTTTTTGTTTCAATCCATCACCACATGCATCCAGATACCTTTTCTAATAAGTTGGTTCTTTTATTGCTACTGAACAGGACAGGTATAAAAATTCCCATAAGGAAATAGGCAGTTCAAAGACAGCAGTGTTGGAAATGAAGTGCAGTGGTTTGGACTCTAACATCATACCTTTTTATTAACATGTGCATTAAAACAAGAATAATTCAATTAAAGAGCTGTTATCTTAGTTCTACCAGAGTAAGCAGAGGTCAGTTTTCTATATCGTTAATGTTTCATATCATTCCTTTACTCCATTCATAAGCACCTTTTCAACAACTCTAGCCTTTGAGAAATTAAAATGCTGATATTGGCTGACAGAGACTAGCCCCCCAATCCCACAAGCTGAGCCATTTGGGTGTACCCCTCCGCCTGAATAGAGACATATTGCTTTCAGAAGGTATCTGCACATGAGGCTCAGCTGGCCAGACTGTGTCCAGGGTCTGATCGTGAGGGGTGCCAACCATCTGCAAGTCTCTGAAACCAATGTAAGTTGTGGGTGCTCAGCACTTCTCAGCATCACGACCAAGATGCTGACACTTCTCCACAACCAGTGCTAAGAAAAGAACTCCTGTTCCTTTCTTGCAATGAAGCTAGGAAGAGATTCTGCCCAACACTCATTCCTATTGCCCTTTGCTGAAGATTCCAAATGAAACTTCCAGTTCAGTGGCAGTATGGCAAACAAGTAGCTTAGTGATGTGTGACAGTGAGCAGCCTTTCCCTCACACCAAACTGGCACAGAGAAATGTCGCTAGTGAAGAGCAGGTTTATACAAAAGGAAATTTTCAGAAAACATTACACACACACACACACAACTTGCAACAGCGTGTGGCTTCACACAATCATATAGAGGCTGATGAGTCCTAAAGCCTACAGTCCTCCTAGTGGGTAGTATCTGACACACCACACATTACTGCATAATAAAGTGACTTGTTCAAATACTATCAAAGAGCAGACGCTCCCACAAAATCAAAGGAGTTAAAATTTCAAAGCAGACCCAGTTGAGCCTCGCTATGGCAGCATATACACTAATGTCAGATGGAAATGTTTTGAAGGTCAGAGGTACAACTGGCAGGATTTCTGTAGACAGATGCTTTGCATGCATTTCTTGCCCCTGTTGACAACCAGCGCTGCTTTGCAAAGCCCATATTGCTCACTTCTATCTATCTACAATAGAGAAGCTCCAGCCTCAGGTATTCTTTTTTTGCTTTTGTGGGTCACATGCTGAGTTTAGATCTTATTTCAATGGTCACAAAGCTCATTGGTATTACATATGTTTTTAAATAGTAATAAAATTAGTAAGGTAAAAAAAGTGCTTCTAACACAGAAGCCAAGGGTTCTTTGGACCGGATAGGTCAATGGATTTATACAGATTTCTCTGGGTTATGAGCATTATTCTGAGTAGGGATCATGATTCCACACTCTGGAATGACTTCAGCTAAGTGTTCTATACATTCATAGCCTATGATCTTGTGGCTGTTTTTTTCAGTCTCCTATTAAAAAGCTCCGAATGCATATGAACAACATTGGGCAGTTGAATGATATGGATCCAAAATGTACAAAGTTACAATTAAAAAAACTTTTTGGAAAAAAAGCTACTTTAGAGAGGCAGTAGATATTGTCTGAAAAGGCAGTCACTGTTTTACACTGAAAAGACCTAGTCTGACATTCAGACTTCCTCCCTCACACACACACTCACCCCGACGTACATAAATAGAAAAGAACTCCCACGTCTGTCCATTTTATCCCCATTAATTTAAAAACAGTCAAAAGGATTTCTTGCCTCTTTCCCCATCTCTTTTTTTACACACCAAAGAGCACAGAGCAGCAATATACGGTTAATATCAAACTCTTTAAAAATAGCAATATCTAGTGCAGTGATACCAACCTGTTCAGGCTACTGGACAAAGTCCCAATCACTGCCCATGCAACTGTGTGTATTCTAACCCACTATGACACATGTTGCTTCAAGTCCCAGGCTCACAATCCCAACCGGTTCAAGCGCCATTGCAGACCAGAAGGCATTCATTAGAAGGGATGATAGGGAATGGCAGTGTTCATCGTTAAGGTAGGAAAGGTGAGTTTAGAGTACCAATCAGTCACCTTTAAGATCAGCACTGAGAGGCACAGTCTACCTGATGCTCTAAAGCAACAGTATCGAATTGTTTTACAGAGACAGACGACATTACCATAGCGATTGCTAGCAGATACTGCTCTCTCTTAACATCTCTTACAGTATGATGATATGGAGCAACAAATCAGTGTCTCAGTTCTAATTGATCAACTATTTGAGTATTTCCCTGAAACAGAAAACTGCAGTTTGTATTGACATAAGTACTTCTATGATGTACAAAGAAATGAAATATTAGGGAAAAAAAGATACAAATAGGAAAGGGCTTTTTTGGATCAAGCATGTTGGGTAGAGACAACTTGTTTTAGTTGCTTAGCTGGGGTTATGACAAAAAATGTGATTCAGTTAATAGTTCTTCATATCACTTTGATATAGATGTTTACCAGAATGTAATTCACAGATTGTAGATGTAGACAATGGTAATGTAACCATTTAAATAATCTCAAGGCACTTCATTTTTTTAAATCATTGCCTTTGATAACAGTAATTTCCCATCAATCACTTCTAGGGCTCCCCAGCTAAGAAATATCTTAAGGTGACACTAAGCAGCTCCATCTGAAAACATGCATACAGGTCAGAATAAAAAGCTGTGGCCCTAGGAAGTCCCCGTTTTAAATTCCCTGTTTCAAATCTGTGATGCAGAGAGAATATTATCTGAACAGCAAACATGCTTCTCTAATGCAGACACACTCTGGAGTGCCCAGCACTAGCAGACCAACTTTGGGCAACATGGTTTTGGTATGAAACACTAGCTCCCTGCAGTAGCCAGGCACCATTGCCAGGAAGGAATGGAATATCAAAGGGCATGTAGTGGGCTATTTGCATAACAGTCAGGAGGTGCAATGTACATCTCACAAGAGCAGTTTTCTCAAGTTTTATCCTTCTCCAGAGGTCCAAGTTATTCTTCAGCCCTGAAATCCTGAGTTTTGTGCTGCATTCTTGAGTGAACACGCTCATAAAAGAGCAGGTAAGCACTAGATGAAAGCACTTCTTGCAAACTAGCTTTGCGCACAGTGTCATCTGAAATCCACAACCACTGGTTACTAACCGAGAGTGCGGTCTTGGGAGAAGGCGGAGAGCGGCGATATGTCACAAAGTGTCCAGAATGCATGTCCCCATGATGAACTACCACAGCCATCAGACGGTAGAGGTACACTGGGGAACTGAAGGGCAAATGAGAGAAAGGAAGGGGTCAGCAGCACTTGTGTATCAAACACGTACCTGGAGAATCCCCAGTCACTTTATTTTCAGTAGCTAGTTCATTTTAAAGCATGTTTTTCATTCCATGGACCCCCTTCATAAGAGATGCACTCTCACAGCAGCACATTCCCTCATAACACCCCAGACCTTCACTGCGATTGTCAAAATCAGTGGTCCCCAACCTTTTTCGTCTGGCAGGCGCCAGACGACGAGCCACGGAGGACCGTGGCGGCGGACGAGCATCTGCCGAAATGCCGCCAACAAGCGGCAACGTCAATAGGCGTCGCAGCCGAAATGCCGCCGAGAAGCAGCGTCATTCAGAGGTGTCACCGCTGAAATGCCGCCGATTTTCGGCGGCGACACCTCTGGATGACGCTGCTTCTCAGCGGCATTTGGTGGATGCTCGTCCGCCGGCCAGTAAGCGGGCGCACTTAGACTCCACGGCGCCCGCGGGCACCGCGTTGGGGACCCCTGGTCAAAATGCTTCCCTCTTCTCCAATCAGGAGAACAGAACTGCTGCTCTGAGTATTAATGAAAACAGTTTCTGGAATGTATTCTAGAGAGGGCCACTGCATACTGTGCAGCACACTGGCTCTGAATTTTGCAGTGAGACCCCCCCACCTGTTTCCTTTAGTATGTAAATGCTAAGTTCTACAGCAGTGTTAATGGTAAAAGTTATCCCAGGACACGATTTTAACAGAAAAAACATAAAATTACACGACACCATCCCTATATAATAATGGAAGCCCTCTCAAGTACTTGCTCCATGCACCTGTTTTTCTAAGCTGTGAATCTCACCGAACATGTGGGCTATAAAACAGCCATTGCTGCCCCTCCTGGAACAGGTCATGACACATGGTGAGAGCAAAGGCAGGGAATATCTTAAGTCAGTATATACCCCAGGGAAAAGATACATGATTACAGATAAGGCAGACATTATAGGAACTATATATCAGCCACATGGGAAAAGTGAATATTCTCAAACTAGGAGTGCTCTGGGGAAAATATTTAACAGGACAAGTACTAGGCCTGATCATCACAAGAGCGAAGTGTCCACTGCTCCAACAAAAATTGCAGGGAGCAGCGAGCACACAGCTCCTCTGAAAAACAGGCTCCTTAAATACAAGATTTTTTAAAAAAAGTCTACAAGAAATGACAAACACTCGTTTGTTCTCAAAAGTCAAGAGAAAAGAAAAGGGAGATATCAGCGAAGAGGCAGCCGTTATAAGTTGATGGCTCTGCAGTAAGAAGCTTGCTGCACTCCTGATTTTTTTCCTGCAGCAGCCATCAGAGCAAAAACAACCAGAGAAAGGAGATTTTGAACTCTTCACTTATAATTCACACAACTCCTTTTACTAGCTGTGGACACAGGGAGCGGAGTAGACCTGCCAAATCACCCAAACAGAAAGGGATAGAAATCCTTTGCTAACGAGGAGGACACTTGCAGTAGCTGGGATAAATGGTAAATTCTGTGGCTACTGAATCACAATAAAGATGGAATAAAGGAAACTATAATCTACATCAGTTTTAAGCACAGGTAGAAATTATGAAATAACTTCAAAAGTCTGACTTACCTGCAATCTGAAACCACTGCAAGTGGGAAAGTTATCGGGGATGTTAATAATGAAGGAGAGCAGGCGCCATTCATAAAGAATGATTTAGTGCTACATGTCTGCTCCAGATCTGCCAGAGAAATTATACATTCAGTGATTTAACTGATCTGCAGCTTAACTATTCATATTACAAATAATAGTCCTGTGCTCTCTATGGCACCTTTCATTAGAGAATCTGAAAGCACTTTACCAACATTAATTAATTAAACCTCACAATCCCCTAATGAGGAAGGGGAGCATTATATCCAAGGACACCGTTAACAGCTCATAGTAGAATGTGGCTGCAAGAGCCCTGCTCAGTTTGGGTTATTTGAAGTAGTAGTTAGCCGTCGATTCAAGTAATTATTTGAAGACTTGGGACCAGCAGCAACAAAGGAATTAAGCTCTAATGATGTGATACAATATAGCCATATAGACTGGAAACAGTTTGCTCGAGTTTGTGAAGATTTTGTTTATTTCTTTAAGCAAAAAGTTGTGGCGTTATCAAGCAAGGGCACAGTTTGCATGCCTAACGCCTCCTCAATGGCTGTTCCTGCCAACAAAAGACTTCTTTAGAGCTGAATTCTGACTTTAATGGGCACCCTGCACACTGAAGGCTGACTGGATCCAGGGCCATTTTCCCTAATGTACAGTTTTTGACACATGAGCCTATAAACTCTTTCCTATGTGAATAGGCCCCCTGAACGCAATGGGATTCCTCACATAAATAAGGGTTTGTAGGATCAGGCCCTTTTCGTTAAACACTGTATAATTTACACCTCGAACTGCCCTGCAATTTCAACATTAGTTCTGACACAGGGTCTGCTTGTGACCACATTACATGAGCGCTCCAGGGTCTGCACTCCCCCTGCAATACAGCCATAGTTGGAGCTCCCTTGGTTTAAAAGTGGTGGTCTACTAACGAGACATTCTCTGTGGGGGCCTATCGACTTCGGAACTCACCCATCCTTTGGGGCTAAAGCAGCCCAGTTCTCCACAGCCCACCTATGCGCCAAGTATTTTGGAATGGGAGTGAACAGTAAATTTGTAAGAACTGTATTTTAAATAGATGTCAAGGGGCCAAAGCCTGCTGGGAAACGGGATCTTTCTAGGTTTTAGTATAATTCAAAATAAATATATTTTTTCTTATACACTGACAAACTACCTGATATTTTTTATTTTCAGATCAAATACCTGAGGCTTTTCCTGCTGACCCATCCTTCGTTTCTGACGACATCCATGGTTTGCCTTTCTGGTTTAGATCATGCTGGCTTGATTTATGGACAGGGAGGTGGTATTTGTAGATGTCCATGATCAGGAACTCATTGAACTGCACATGTTCATGACGTTTCAGAGGCATGCCTTGGTCTGACCAGCTCAGCCTTTGCAGATGGATACACAGACACTGAGGGAGCTTCAAGCACATTCCACAGAAATACGTCAACAGACATATTAAAAATAGGAAGAAACGACTGCTTGATTTAAAAGTATATTCTTGGAACTAGAATTAAAGTCCAAGAGAGTGAATGGGGAAGTGGATTACTAAACTGGCTTCTCATCTGCTACTATATCCACATTAGAAGTAATACCTATGGGTACGTCCAGACTATCCGCCGGATCGGGTAGTGATGGATCTATCGGGGATCGATATATCGCATCTCGTCTAGATGCGATATATCGATCCCCAAACGTGCTCCCGTCGACTCCGGAACTCCACCAGGGCGAGCGGCGGTAGCAGAGTCGACGGGGGAGCCGCGGCCGTCGATCCCGCGCCGTGAGGACAGGAGGTAAGTTGAAATAAGATACGTCGACTTCAGCTACGCTATTCCCGTAGCTGAAGTTGCGTATCTTACATCGACTCCTCCCTCCCCCCCCCAGTGTAGACCAGGCCTAAAATACAAAGTATAAAGCCTGACAGTCAGAAGAGAGGTTTCTAATAACACTACCATAATTTATTAGGTAGATGGACAAAATTAACAGGGTTTGCCACAGGTGGGAAAAGTCAATAAAAACACATGCATGTTTCTAAAAGACTCATCTGAAATCTTTTTAAACTTGTCCAGCGCAGACCAAAGATTCTGATCAATATAATCCCTTGGGGACAGAGGATCCGGGTCCCTTGCAGTTAGTGCTACTATACTGTAACCAGAGCGAAGTTTCCATGTGCAATGTTTTTGTGACTGGTCAGAGTGAATCCAGCAAGCACCATGGAAACCGGAGTCAAACAGTTACATTGTTTTACACCCAAAATGCAGCACAAGGTTTTAATGTCTCTTTCAATTAAGTTATTAGTATTAGTATAACTGTCGTGCCTAGAAAAACAACAAGGAGTCTGGTGGCACCTTAAGGAGCTCTAGTCACAGAACCGGACCCAATTGTGCTGTGTGCTGCACAAACACAGAACAATCTAAGTTGTTTCAGCCATTTATTACCATGTTCACCCACCCAATCACCTGCATTCAGAATGGGGCTTATTTATTTATTTTAAGAACATGCAATTGCTTAGGGATGGCAAAGTGTTTAACAAAATATATATAGGAATTACTTAATTCACCACTGAAATACAGAATCACATATTTTTATTGCTGAATCTCAAGGGACATATAAGCCACAACTCAGCAATACATATGTTTACACACACTGTAGAATTAAGGTGAGATTATTCATGTGTTTAACGTTAAGCATAGGCTTAAATGCTTTGCTGAGTCAAGGTGTTATGGCATACAAAACTGCCAAATGAGCTCACATTTAAGTACAAAATAGAATACGAATGGTCTCCAAGCTCAGTGCCAAGAAGTGGGTATCAAAATAACAGACTGAAGAGATAAGTCACTGGATTGTTTTAGAAGACACTACTGTAGAGGCTTTAAAAATAAATTTGCCAAATCAATTTGTCTCACCTTCCCTAGCTTTAATTGTTTAACAAACGTTGTTCTCTGGTTTTCTGTGGTTTGCCCATTCAGTGTTCCTTCTGCCTGAATCTGAAATCAAAGGAAACATAATTATAGCCATTCAATTATCCATAATATTAAATTACACAAACCAATACTAGGGGTGTGCATATGCCAAAAAATAGTAGTTTCTTATCTAGGGCTATTCGCAGGTTTAAACAGTTTCTTTAGATTTAACCATTTCCCAGCTGTTTGTAACCTCAGAAGTGCAGAACTATACCAGTGCATGAGAATTAAGAAGTGAAACTAAATAGAAACATTTCTAGAAAGTGCCCATGAACACAAAAGTTCTGGATTCAAGTCTAACCTTTAGACATTCTCTGTCTAATCTTAGTCACGTTACTCTTGCTCCCTGTACTACAGTCAAGTTACAAGTACAACTCTACCCCGATATAACGCGACCCGATATAACATGAATTCGGATATAACGCGGGAAAGCAGTGCTCTGGGGGCGCAGGGCTGTGCACTCCGGTGGATCAAAGCAAGTTCAATATAAGTTTCACCTATAACACGGTAAGATTTTTTGGCTCCCGAGGACAGTGTTCTATCGGGGTAGAGGTGTAGTTGTAAAACAGTGTTTAAAGATCAGAAAAAAACAACCCACCAGGATATTATAAGATTTAATACTTGGCAATCACTGAGTATTCCAGGATCTGTAAAGTGCTTTACAAACTACTCATAATTTAAGACTCCTAATACCCTGTGAGGTAGTATCCTCACTTTAGAGGTGAGGAAACCGAGGGTTCAGCAAGTCAGCAGCAGTGCAAGGAGTAGAACCTAGGAGTCCTGACTCTGAGTCACTTGATCTAGAAACTGAGCTGGAAGAGTATATAAATTAAAATTACATACTTTAGTGCAATTGTCACATACAACATCCTTTACTGATTCAGAAGAGATGAAATGGTGGAGGCAGTGGTCCAGTGTCATAGGACGACCCTGAGTGTGAGAAAAAACAACTTTGCACTGATTTTATGATGCACACAATTAAATTCTGTTAAAGGATTTTAGTCATCTATTTAATAGGAATTAATACATTCTGAGCTAAATCCTGGCTCCTCCACAAAGCGAGAGTAGAAGGGCTTTGAGCAGAGAACATACACAAGGTTGGTGGGGGAATGGAAGCCTCCTCCTTCCACCCAGTTCATCCTTGGGAGCTGTTATAGTCTATGTGCAGGAGTAGTAGCCATAGGATCATAACACTGGAAGGGACCTCAAGAGGTCATTTAGTCCAGTCCCCTGCACTAAGGCAGGACTAAGTATTACCTAGACCAGTGTTTCCCAAACCTGGGACACCACTTGTATAGGGAAAGCCCCTGGTGGGCCTGGCCGGTTTGTTTACTTGCCACGTCCACAGGTCCAGCCGATCGTGGCTCCCACTGGCCGCGATTCGCTGCTCCAGGCCAATGGGAGCTGCTGGAGGCAACGGCCAGTACGTCCCTCGGCCCGCACCGCTTCCAGCAGCTCCCATTGGCCTGCAGCAGCGAACCGCGGCCAGTGGGAGCCGCGATCGGCCGGACCTGCAGACGTGGCAGGTAAACAGTCTAACAGCAGTAAACAGGGGCTTTCCCTACACAAGCGGCGTCCCAAGTTTGGGAAACACTGATCTAGACCATCCCTGACAGGTTTGTCTAATCTGTTCTTAAAAACCTCAAGTGACAGAGATTCCATTACCTCCCTCGGTAATTTGTTCCATTACACTTCCTGTGTCACCTTCTTAGTGAGGTTTTGAACCAATGGATCCCTGGCCCTCTTACAATACTTCCCTCCACAATTACACAGTGCCCCATGAAACACCTTCTGCAGCCTGACCCCTTGCCCAGCAGGAATGTGGCTTTCTGGCTGTATTTTACGTCTCATGCATTAGTTGCTTTCTTGCTATTTTTAGCCATCTTTTCGATGGCAAAATCTATACTGCTGGTGGGCTGGGGTCATCTTCAGCTTGGGTATAAAAATAGGAAACTAGCACAGAAAAAGTGTCAAAAGCCTGGTTCTGTTCTCCCCTAGGCATTGGCATAAAACTATGAATGCAAATGGCTGTTCCATGAACACACGAAGGGGATAACAGTTAGACCCCTTGTCTGGAGACACAAACTAACAGCACACAGTATATGAGGGGCCCAAACTTTGCAATACTAAGGACCACACAAATTTTGCATACAGGTGGACTATTTGTAATCTAATAATAACTTTGCAAACAACCATAATATTTGTCCGGACTTGTATCTCCTTTAGAGCAGTGTTTCTCGACAACCGCTACGTGGACCGGCACTGGTCCCTGAGGTCTACCTGACACAGTTTAGGAAGGCAGCAAGCTGGTCCCTTGTATCAAAAAGGTTGAGAAACGCGGCTTTAGAGATTAACAGAAATGGCTTCTTTATTGAAATCACCAGCTCTAAAAGTCTATAATTTGGCACCTTTGTCCTCACTCTAATCATAGGGAGAAAGCAAGCAGAAGCACATACTAGGACTTTGCAGGAAACACACAGCCCTCGGGTTGCACTTTGGTATCTCTAGATATGCAGACAGGGCCAAATTTATTACTGGTGTAGGCAGACAACTCCACTGATATCAATGAAGTTACACTTGGTTAGCTAAGCTAGAAATTTGCCCCACTATGTTCAGAGTAAGATACTGAATCAGGAAAATCTACTAAAACAACAACAAAAATTAATAAAATGTAATAAAATTAATTCTAAATGACTGATTTACAATTTTACCCCATCATTTTAAATTCAGGCATAGGACTCGAGTCTAGAATACAGCTTTGACCATAAGGCAGCATGTAGTACAGAATGGATCATGCTTCAGCAGAAAGCACATACCCACATGGCTGCTGGAATACTCAGCGAAAGACTGTCAAATGTATCACACCTCACAGGACTCTGAAAGAAAACATTTCACATGTCCACAGGGTTACAGTCCACCTTCAGCCTAATGAAAACAGGCCCGAGCACTCTCTACTCCTATGGTCCTACGTGGTAGTTAAGGGTACTAACACCTAACAGGACTGGACTCTAACTAGATATAATCTGATCTGGATTTGTAGTTCTAAATACAGCAAAATTAGTTACAAAGAATTCAAAGATCTGGTAAAAACATCTTCTGGTTAGTTTACTGGAGGGCAGGTTTATTTTTTTCTGCAAAGAAAAGAGTTTTGGAAATTGTTCTGTAAATATTTGAGTAGAATTTTTCCATGGCAGCAGAAGATATTCTGTAAGCATTAGATACTGTTTCCTCTGTCCAGCACAGAAGTCAACACTCCTGGCCCAATCCCACATTTACTGCACAAGAATTAACAGGAACATTGGCTGTTTGAAGACTGAATGACCAAGTCTTAAAATGCTACCTGTGCTACCGGATTTCTCTTATAACACGAATGTGTCTGCAAGTGAAAGTCAAATACTAAAAGCAATATTTAAGTTACAATCACCACACTTATAAAACAAAGCATGGTCACAATTTTGTATTTTTCATTATTATTATTATATATTTGTACAGCACCAATGCTGTCCTAGGCACTTTACAGACAAATATGAAAACAAAGTTCTTGCCCTGGTTTGCTTACAATATAAGGCCCCAATCCTGCAAATTTTCAGGATTGCACAAAATAAAACAAAAGATGGTTCTTGTCATTAAAGAATCCCCTTTGATTAAGCTTTCCTTTTTTATTTGTTTATAATTAATCTCAAACACACAAATTCTTGTACCTGGTGTTTGCAGTGTTTGCAAAGCATGTTACTGGTCAGCCTTCCATGAAAAGGATGTTGAGACTTCCAGTGACTCAACATGGGGTGAAGTGACCCTAAAATACGAAGTTGTAACTGTCTTTAATATTTAGTACTTCCACTTTCATCATGATCATTATAATGCCTGGATTTTTTATTTCTTTGGGGTTGTTGTTTTTTTACAGCTGTTAAAATCCAGGTTTTTTAAGAACACTTCACTTTCTGTTTACAAATCTTTAATTAACATTGTCTTTGGAGACATTTAAAGATGCATTCCTGGTCACTAGAAACAGATGAAATAATAGTAATATTATTTCAGTAAGTAAAACAACTACTGTTGCCATGTCTATAAGTAAATATGCACATTTCACATTTTTTCAAGGGAGAAAATGTTACCTCTTGTCCTGCAGCTTATTTGCTTTTGGGTTATTTCTGGCTGCTACACAGGAGGGAAAAAGATTGTATTAAAGCTCACCTTACAAAATACAAAATCTTAAATATGCTCTCATTTTAGTCTAAAAATTGTACCTTTAAAAAAATTAATATATAGGGACAACCAATGAAACTAAAAAGCAATGAATTTAAAATAGATAAAAGCCGTGTTTTTTATATAACGCACCATGAACGCTGGAACTTGTAGCAACAAGATACTGAGAGCTTACAATTGATAAAAGCTTAATAGACAGAACATCCAGTTATATTAGATAGAATAAAAATGTATAAGAGATTTAAACTTTCATGTTTCAGAGAATAAGTCAACTGCTAATTGTGGCAGCTTAGGAGTTTATTCCATAATTGTCCATTATATAGTTTCTTGTATCTCCCTCTGAAGCACTTGGTGTATTGACAACTGTTAGATACCTGATTAGATGGACCAATGGTCTGGGCCATTATGGCAATTCCTATAGTCCATCCATACAGTATACTGAGATTCTCAAATGGATGGTGCTGTGGGCCCAATCCCATGGGATGCTGAGTGCCCTCCACTCCCACTGATGTTTATGGGCATTGAGGACGCTCAGCTCCTTGAATGACTGGGTCAATATAAATGCAAAGTCCTAAAATATTATATTGCTTTGAAAAGTTTTCTTTTTCAATTTGCTAGTTTTATTAATTCATTTTTATCCAAAGATGGAAGAACAGCATTGCATATTTAGTATCTAAAGAGGCTCTATCACTTTAAAGGAAAGGGAAATAACATTTTTATACAGTTTTACCTCTAATGAATGCACATCAAACAAATGTGTGATCCGGGGCTGACGATCTCGCTCATCTTCCAACGAAGATGTAAGGACATGGAATAGTTCATGAGCATCCTGTTAAAGGGGGATATGCAACTTAGAGGGGAATCAAACAAGACAGCATCAACAAATATACCAAGAGTGTGTGTGCACATAGGAATCTGTCATGGCAAAATAAGGTGTTCATTTTTCCATTAAAAAAAAATTATTACACTTTTAAGACCCAGTTAATTTAATAATAACCACTTAGGCTGAGAGGAGATATAATTGCTCTCTCTAAATACATTTGAGAGTAAACACAAGAGAGGAAGAAGAGATATTTAAGCAAAAGGACAATGTTGGCACAAGAACAAATGAGTATAAATTGGCCGTGAATACATTCAGGCAGGAAATGAGAAGGTTTTCTAACCATTAGAGTAGTTTCAGAGTGGTAGCCATGTTAGTCTGTATCAGCAAAAAGAACAAGGAGTACTTGTGGCACCTTAGAGAGTAACAAATTTATTTGGGCATAAGCTTTCGTGGGCATCCAATGAAGTGGGGTTTAGCCCACGAAAGCTTATGCCCAAATAAATTTATTAGTCGCTAAGGTGCCATTAGAGGAGTGAGGTTCTGGAACAGCCTCCCAATACGAGTACTGGGAGCAAACTATCTTACTCATTTTAAGATGGAGCTTGATAAATTTATAAATAGGATTATAAGATGGGGTTCCCTGCAATTGCAGGGGACTGGACTTGATGATCCACGAGGTCCCTTCCAGTCCTATATCCCTATGCTTGTGCTACAATTTTGCCAACAATCTTTTCTGCAAAGCTAAGCCCACAACAATGTACAACATTTTTTTTAAATGTATTTGTGGCGTATAACACTGAAAGAATACTGAGGAGTACACACACACACACAAAATATACTCACAATAATGACCCCAAAGCCTGCTTTCCACTGAGATGAATGGTGAAATTGACTGACTTCAATGAGAGCAGAACTGAACCCTTACGTCATTTGTTTTGGATATGAAGTATAAAATATACAGCCATGTTTATAGAAGAGACAACTGAACCAATTTACTGACCCCAAACTTCACACACTTAGGAGCAGAAAACATTTTTCAAATACAATAGATTCTGCTTATTCTCCTCAGTTGCCATGAAAAAGTTGCCCTTATCCAGCAGTTGCTAACAAGGAGAAGGCATGTTTGTGAGGCTGCAGCGAGGAAAGGAAGTGCTGGGATATGCCTTCCCTGGCTGCACCCCTGCAAACAGCAGGATGATGGAGTTTCTATTGGGAGCTGGGGGCTCACGGGACTGCATCATACGCCTCCCTGTGCTCTCGGGGGGTCAGAGCTTAGCATGTGCCAACACTTCCTTCCCTGGGTGCAGCCCCTCAGCAGGGTACAGCCTGGAGAGTGCAGGGAGAAGTGCCATGCAGCTCTGGCATGTGGGCTGCAGCCCCCTTCCCCACTACTGCCCTGTCCACAGCCTCTTACCTCCTGTGCCATCCCTGTGCGGCAGCAGGTTTGTGAGCCTGCAACCCCAGAAGGAAGCACTGGGATGGGCTGAGCACCAGCTGCAGGCAGGTTTGTAGGGCTGCGGCCAGGGTAGGCACTCCCCAGCACTTCCTTCCCTGGCTGCATCCTCACAAACCTGCCGACAGCTGGGGCCTTTCTTCCAAGAATCAAAGAAATGGTGTTACTAAGCAGCATGCCGTTGCCAATATCTGCATCCCGTTAACATTAAAGTCAATGTGATGGGATTGGTTCCTGGCAAAATGCTGCTATTAACAGGAAGTTGTCAATACCTATATTGCTACTAAGCAGAATCTACTGTGTTGGGTTTGTCTGCACAGCTTGCGCTTGTACACTTTTGTGCTGTGTACAAGATCTAGAAGCCCCATCGGTTATGTGTAACTAAATCTGGGAGCCTTACGAAAACACAGGGAACTTCCTGAGAAACAGAAACCAGGGCATTTTATCATGGTCCTGTTAAGGTCAATGGCAAAACTTGCAATGACTTTAATGGGACTAGGATTTTACCCCCTGGGACCTTGTCACTCCTGGCAGCGTCATACCAAACGCTGACAGTTGAAAGGCATTAGAGTCTGAATCAGGCGTCTCTAAAACAAACTGAAGATGTCATGTATTTATCACATTGCTGCTTTCTTTTAGTTACTAAAGATAACTTTTCACCATGCTGAAGAGGATTCAGATTTGATACTCAGATCTATAAATACCTTATATTACATAAGGCACCTATCGTCACAGTATCCAAGCTCAAACATATACTATAATCTAGTTCGAATTTTGTAATCACCTGCTCTTCAAATGACGAGATCTGCCACCTGTACAGCCTTAACACTTCTAACAAACAGCTTGCATCCAGGACATCATCTTCTGTGACCTCTTGGCAGGATAAAGCTGGAGGTATTAAATTCAAAATGATAAATGGAGCCACTAAGATTGGTTAGATCACAAAACCTGGATATAGTGGGCCTAATTTCTTTTCGCTTACAACAGCGGAATGACTTGTTAACACATGCTTAAGTACAAGCTGGCCCAGCCAGTCTGGGCGCAGGGACGTTTTAAACCCACTGATCCACAGCTGCGCAGTTATTTCTTAGTTATGTCTGAGGGGAACTATTTGCAGAATGCCTTTTTTCCCCCTTCCTCAACAACTGTACATGTTTGTAAAGCCTTGTTCTGCAATTATATTTATTTTAAAACCTCGCCCTCTGATCTCTCCTTCAGCTTCCATAACAACAATGCAGGTGGGGGCAGGGAAAGGGGCAAGACCCTGGCACCTCATTCAACTTTACAACAACTTTGAATGGAAAAATCCTTTTTCAAGGAAAGAGGAGAGTAGAGGGGACGTGGAAAATGAATGTAAACTAAATATTACTTATCGTGGAGCTAATCCTTCCTTCAGCAGTAGAGGTTTGAGAGATTCCTTGGTGGGGCTTAGGAAGGACACTAATAACCTGAGGGTGCTGCATTGACTCAATAGTAATGAAAACCTGGGCAAATAAAAAAACTTCAGCTTTCAACAGAGTTAATGGACCCAAGATACAGTCATTTCTTTGTACATAGAGAACATCATCAAGTCAGCTAATTAAGTTTACCTATTAGATCCCCCAATCTTCATTAACGTAATAAGAAATTTAGTTTTCTGCTCTTTTTAACTAACATCACATATGCTCTCTCATGCATTTATTTGAGAAATTTCCACATTAAATTATAGTAAATGAAATTTCTGATTGAATTCTGAGTGTGACAACAGTTGTGAGACATCTTTGTGATATTAAAAATAAAAGATTTCTTAACTTTCTCATTTATACTAAGCACCGGGCAAATTAATTCCTTAAAAACAGTAACATACTAGGTTTTATTAATTATTTTCTTGTTAATGTAGCCTAACCCCTTAAAGGCTTAACAACATGATACCTTTCAGAAGGCACAGCAAAGTAAGGGACAAATATTGGTGCTCCGATGATTCATTCTGGGCTGTCTTGTATTGGGCTGTAAACTCCTCCAGCCACTTGATGAAAGACGGACAAGCAGATAAGCCTTGCAGCAAAGAGTTCATGAAACAGGTGTTTCCTAAGTTGAGAAGGCCAGGCACAAGCCCTAGAAATATGCATTAACAATTTACATTCTAGAGCCTAGGACCGTTTTTTTTACTGAAAGTGATATGATGCATGTGATTTGGATTTCGAGCTTCTATCTTTTATTTGGTGTTTACAACTGTTATTTAAGAAATCAGAAGACACTCAAACATGCAATAGTGTTATGGTCTCTAAGAATCATGCCATTGTAAAAAAAAATGTAAACTTCCTCTGAAAAATGTTCTTGACTGAATTTCAGAAAGCTATACTTTAACACTATCAAGCACGGATTACTGTAGGATTATCTGCACATTACCATATAAACTGGAATTAACAACTGTAATGTATTTAATTTTCAATTTGTGACTTGTAATACTATCTGCAAGGTCGAAGGCCCTGATTCTGGGGTCCTGCCTCATGACTGCAACTCCTAGGTACTACAATAATACATATAATAAGTAGTAATAATAAATAATAATAATAATCCTAACATTTACATATGTGCTTAATTTTTACACATCCGAATAGCTTGTATAAGTCTATTCAGATGTGTGAAGTAAAACACATTCAAAAGCGTTTCCAGGATGGGGGCCTAAAGTATGTGCCTTTGCACACCTGGTCTCAATTTAGTGAGATCTCCTTCCCTGAGATTAGTATTGTACTAGGGATGCTCTCCAGTTTTCAAAGATTTGTGTAATATATTTCTTTACTCTAGCTATTTTTAGTATGAATATTTACTTTCCAAAGCAGAAGACATTCACTTATCCTGTGCTTATGTTCAATCAGAAGGTGTTTATTTTGTGTATTTGTTTAAGTTTTATTGAATTTCCGTAGGTAATACAAACATATTACAAAACACATACAAAGCATGCCTAATATATATTATCATACTTTTTAAAATTTTAAACTAACATAACTAGTATATATAAAGATCAAATCTACATAAGAAATAAAAATCTTTTATTGATACAGACTAATTCAGATAGGAGGCAACATGATTCACTGACCAAAATTTATATTTTGCTATATAACAAAAGGTTTTACAAAATCTAACAATTAAAAGAAGAGTGGAAACATTTCTAACATCCAAAGTCTTAGCTCAAAAGAAATTCAAACCCACAATAAAATGGAAATTTTACTATTCTCATATCCTTTCTAGAGAACATTATGAGAATTTATTCATCATTAGCACACATTTTTCTGCTACTGGATATGGATAATTTTGGTCAATTTAGAACTTTCCCCACCTTTCCTGCGTTTCTTTCTTTCAGTGATGGGACCCCAGAGAACATAGATGCCTGCTGCCACAGCAGCAGCAATTCCACCAACAACACCCCAGTTCTTCATTACTTTATGCCTAAAAAAGTAAGGGGAAAAGTCTGCTTGCTGTTTTCTACTGGAAAACCAGTAACAACATTAACACATTATATAGGAATGATAGGCAAGGACACTGTAATACACAGAACACTGATATTTCTGTCCGGTACAATCCTATTTTTGTGTGTTTTTATCCCCAATCATGTCTTTGGTAATTGTTACACCATCAATACATCTCTCATGTAAACAAAGGATCCAAAGTTTGCAAATCATAGGACTAGCCTCCAGCACAAGCCGCTAACACAGGGGTAGGCAACCTATGGCAGACGTGCCAAAGGCGGCACGCGAGCTGATTTTCAGTGGCACTCACACTGCCTGGGTCCTGGCCACCGGTCCGGGGGGGGGGGGCTCTGCATTTTAATTTAATTTTAAATGAAGCTTCTTAAACATTTTAAAAACCTTATTTACTTTACATACAACAATAGTTTAGTTATATATTATAGACTTCTAGAGAGAGACCTCCTAAAAACGTTAAAATGTATGACGGGCACACGAAACCTTACATTAGAGTGAATAAATGAAGACTCGGCACACCACTTCTGAAAGGTTGCTGATCCCTGTGCTAACATATGGTCCTTCTGAGTGGGGTGCTGAGCTCAGTCCAGTCGCTCTTGGGCTGGCAGTATTATAGACACAATGCCCGCTGTTCCCTGGGGGGGAGGATCTCTCTATATACATGGTAACATACAAGAAATAAATCCTGGTGCACGGTGAAATGAAACCCGTCAGATGACAAGTCAGTACATTACAGTTCAGAATAATGCCAGGTACACACCTGTACACACAGCCCCCTCCTTAGCGCTGAGGCAAATTATTTTCCGGGTGTGTAACAATGGAAAGTGAACCCGGGGCAAGGATCTTGAAGGCATTCATAGCCCGGGAAGGGTTTCAAACTATCGAGTCCCGGTTCATAGGCCGTGAAATGACCCGGGCTGAGCTTGGTCACCTCAGCCGAAGTAAAACAGCCACGTACGTCAGGGGCGAAGAGGACGCAGCAGGTCGCCTGTGTGCTCCGGCCTCCTGGCCTGAGGTGCGGCCTCCGCCCCACCGCCCCTGCCTCCGTGGACGGGCCTCATCTCTCCCCCTCCCAGGCCCACACTCCCCTGTGACCGACTGCCCCCGGCCTCCCCTCCGGGCCTCCTCTCCCCTTGGCACCCGCCCCGCCCCTACTCTCGTCCTACCCAACCCCATGTTTCCTTCCCGCCCCCCCACCACCCCGTCCCCGCCGTTCCTGACCTGACCGCGCCTCCGGCCCGCAGGAGCCGCCTGACCGCCCTGTCCGTCTCCCCGGCCAGCATGCCCCGAGCCCTTCCTGCTGCCCGCCGGGCGGAACCACAGACACCGAGAAGCGCGGGGTCCAGGGGGCGGGAGAGGGAGCGGACCGGAAGCGGCCGGGTCGGACCTGGTTAGCGCATGGACCCCCTAGCAACGGGCTCCTGGGGCGTGGCTGGTTGCTACGGCCTGGAGACGGGCGGCAGGATTCCTCCCCTCCCCCCGCCCCAGCAGCGCTCAGCGGAGCCGGGTCGGCCTGGCCGGGCAGCTCAGTAGTGGAGTCCGCTGCCCTCAGCGGATTGTCACTGAGCCTGTGGGCGGTTTGCTCCCGGTGCGAGAATCCCAGCTGGCACTAAGCGAAGAGCCAAGCTTCTAGCTGGGTGGAGACGAGCTGGAAAGCACCACCCCTGACAGCGCCAACAAAGAGCCAGTAGTTACTGCTGTTATAATGGACATTTACCATTTTTAAGCTAGTCTCACCATTTTAGGGGGCCTGAGTCATGCTTCTGAGTGCTTGGGGTTACTTCTAACAACACTGCAGCAGCACCTCACACCATCATTGCAGCATCGCGAAATGTTGCCAGAAAATGTCTCTGCGGTGCCACAAAGTGTCCCCAGGAAATGTCACTGTGGTGCCCCGAAATATCTCTGTGGCACTGTAAATGTCTCTGCATTGCCACCTGCTCTGCGGCCACCTTTCCTCTCAGACAGCAGCAAGCCTGTGATGGCCCTGGCATGACTCTGTTTGTGTTCCCCAAGCTGATGGGTGGAACACAATTTATCACTCTGAATAAATTTCAGAGCCAACTGACTTAATGTACAAGTTAAAAGGTGAGTTTTCTAGCTACCATTGCTGGAAGCTACTCAACTGGGATCTGAAGACAAGCTGGGTTCTGTCTATCTCATGCATCATTGCTAGTAGTAAAGATATTGCAGTTGGAAATTAGCTGTCCATGTTGATTAATGGCCTCCAGAATAGAGGCTCCAGCTCATTGTCCTGTAATGTGATTGGCTCCGAAGAGCTGACGAGCAAAAATTAAAAGTCACATCCGCTCACCTTCCTCCTATGAGTAGTTCCACTGATTTTAAGAGTGAGTGCCGTTAACTTGAACAGAGTTACTCATGTGAGTAAAGTGAACATGATTTGGCTTTTGGTTTTATCGATAATGTAAGTGGATGTGACAAAGTATAGGCCAATTTAATGAGTAAATGGTTTTTTTAAACTAAATCTTGAAAAAACGAGTTAATGGAATATTTCTGAACAGTTACAAATCACAGAAGGGCATTCACTGGTTCACAGACTTCAGTGTTTGTCTTGCAAGTCAGGGATGTCACAAATGTCTACAGCAGGGCAGGAGTTACTTTCCTTAGGCTGCTTTAGGGGTACATGATGTTTATCATCCACTCTAGCAAAGGTCAAATAGAACTCTGGGCTCAACAAGTCAGCCAGAGAGAAACTGATACAGAACACTTTTCTTCCAATAAATATTTATTGATGATTTTGAAATCTTCACGGGAATTCAGTTTAGGGTTGCCAGTTTTGGTTGGATGTATTCCTGGAGGTGTCATCACATGATATTAATTAAAGATTAATCTTTAATTCCTGGAGACTCCCGGACAATCCTGGAGGGTTGGCAACCGTAATTCAGTTAGGCCCAAATCCTCTCTGCTGTGCAAAGCCAGAATAAACAAGCATGCCCTGGCACAGTGGCCGTAGGAGAGAAGATAGGGGAAGAATCCTCCCAAGCTGTGGAAAGGCAGTGGATCTGTTCAGGAAATGCTACTGCAGTCTTGAGGCTATTCCTGTCCAATTTATCTCCCCAGGGTCAGGGACTTATGCTGTGCTCATCAGCACAGTGTTCCAAGTGCCACTGTAGTATCTCCCGCTCCCCAGCTTTGCCAAGGACAACAACTGGTAGCCTACCATTCCACCTCCAAGCCCATAAGTATGGGGATGCTGGAGAGGGTAGAAAACTAGAAATTCCTGCCTCCCTTGCAACTGCACCCTACTGGTTTTATTGAGTCTAAGTCCCTGTACATCTTTGGAAGAAGGGCTAGGATCAGGCCCATAATAATTTGGGATCTCACTCAGTTTTGTATTAATTTATTTTTAAAATATTTGGTTTACCTTTAGGATTATTCAGTGAAGATGATTCACTTCACTGCTATGAAAGAAGGTAGCTGGATGGCACCTGTGACTTTTGAGAGGCCCTCAAGACGGCAGCTGCCACTCATTATTAGGGGCCTTGGCAGTTAACAGTCCTTTTCGTTTTCAACTAATTACTAAATTGATTCTAAGGGCTTTTGTTAGCCAAATGTCTGGCATATTAGGTGTCTTTCTGGTTGAGCCCCTATTTGCCTGAGATCATTCAGTGCATGGCAGAATGACAGAGGAACAGCTGTTAGAGAGAAGGAGAGCAGCTGGAAGGGTAGGGGGACTAGACAGCAGGGGTTTGATAGAACCAGGGGAGCATTAGAGAGAAGATGGAAAGAATTTTAAAAAAAGAAACAAACCTAGGCCTGGCAGCTGTAGGATACGTACTGAATGTATCATTCTCATAAATGTCTAATGCCTATTAAATGCTTATTGCAGGAGGAGAGGGACAGTATAGGGAACCTTATATTGCTATTTTAGACCTTTAATTTATTGCATAAATTGTCTTATCAAAAGGCACCTGGCTTAGTAAAGAAGTAGTGTAGTCACTGTATTGTTAAAAAAAAAAAAGTTCTCTGCTACAGAATGACCTTTTTCAAATAGGACATTAGTTTAAAATGCCATTTGCTACCAAGATCTTGGAAGAAGCTGTAGCTACATACAGTTGCTGTGATCTCATCTTGTCAGAGACAATTTTGTGGATAAATTTCACTCTGGGATTAGGTCAGTCTGCCCTGCTGAGCCCATTCTGGTTAAGGGCTGTAATGACTGCTTTCCCTTAGCAGTTTCAGTTCAATAACTCCCTTCATTGTAGTGGATTTATCTGCAGAATTTTACTCTGTGGAACATAGCAGCCTTCTTGGATCATTTAATGAATCAAACTGTTTGCCTTAACCTGGATTTTCTGAAGAGAAGACACAAATCTTCTTGAAATTTATGATTAAATTTTGTTGGGTTGTCAAGGTCAAGCCTATCTGCTGAAGACTCTTTAACTCTGTGTGTTCTGCCTTGAACTATTATCTTTTATTAAAATAAATGTATGCCTTGAAAAAACATTGAGAATCTTTCTATTCCCGGGTTATGGACCTCTTTCATCTCTCTGTGCTTAACCCAGTAACATTGTGCCACCCTTATTCACTCTGAGTAGTAGTTTGCTCAGTGAGTAAGGGGGCAAAATCTGCCTCTGAATGTTTCCAGTATTCAAGTGACATGACAGGGATGTGTGGAGGGATGCTGGCTCCTGGGCTTGCTTTACCTAATGCTGGGGGTGGCATCAGACCTTGGAGCTGCCCAGAATTATGGAGATGGGCTTAAAGTCACTGTCACACCTTTTCCACCTAGGCTCTGACTCCTGTGCTGCATCTTGTCAGACATGCAGGCTAGAATCTAGCCCATTGTTTCCCATGGAGGAGAGGGGAAGTCCCAAATTGTTTCAGTGCACAGTGTGCAAATTTGCCAATTCTGGTTATAGTGAAACCTCTGAAGTTATTTTGTAGGGATAAGTGACTTCACAATAACAGAGTCCCTCTGTGAATTAGGGAGCAACTGTGTCATCCCTAAAGAAGATGGGAAATGTATCACATGGTATGTTCTCCTGCTATATAACTCCTGGCAGCCCTTCTGTACCAGCAATGCACATGTTAAAGTATGTGCATGGTTGGAGGGACTGGCTGGCCAAAAAGCAGCAGTGCTAGGGAGCAGCTGCTTCCCATAGGATTCTCCCACCACAGCCACATACAGCCTGAGTAGCAAATTGCTGCATAGGTTAGTGCTGTTCCTTGCAGTATAAACTCCCTGTCCATGGCTTTCACCACACTTGAAAGATGAAGTGCCAAACAGGCATGGAAGGGGAGTCAGGAGCAACATGGCCACTGAGTCAGCCATCCAAGGGGTGGGAGGCTGGTCAGTACACAGAAGGCAGGCATTCAACCTGGATGTTCCTACATATGCAGGGTTGGGACTGGGATTCTCCATAGATCCTCCGAGTCAACATTGTTCAGTGATCATGCCCTTGCTTCTTCTGCCTACACAAACCCTATCAAGGGGAGAAAGCAATACTGTTTCTTCACCATCCTCCTAGCACTTTTTTCCTGTAATTTTCTCTGTTGGGTCTTTCTGTGGAAAGGAATAATTGATATATACAGTCACACACAGCTAAATTACCCTTTCCATCTATAGGAAAATCCTGTAGAAGGAGAATATCAACAGGAAAAAGTGTGCTAGGTTGATGGTGCATTCTCTCAGATAATGAAGTTACATATTTTGCACAAGTTCACTCAAGTACAGGTGCACACACGTGTAAACACTATAAGACCTCTACAATAGATCACCTTTACTAGGCAATCTCTTGCCTTAAGAGACTGCTCCAACGTATCTCCAAACTAAGGGCCTGAGCCTGCAAGCTTCATTCATGTGAACAGCATGCAGTGAGTTCACACACATAAATGTTTGCAGGCTCAAGGCCTTAGGGTGTAATTTTCAAAAGTGCCTAAGTGAGTTTGGCACCTAACTCCCATTGATTTCCAATGAAGGTCAAGCACCCAACTCCCAGGGTCACACAAAATAGGTTTTACTTTAATCTATCTATCCTCATAATTATGTGTGTAGGTGTTGTCTGTCATTTATCTAAATTAATTTCATTTTCTGAGAAACCCCCATTAAAGCAAGCAGCTCTATAGCTCGGCCAGTAAATAGCTAGTCATTTTAAGGACCCTCTGCTGCCCCTTTTGTGAGTAGATTCACCCCAGATAACTTTAAACCTCCTTCTATTTGTGACTCCTCATTAGAATGTTAACTGCATTTTCCTGTAGTGTTTAATATCCCCTTAGATGACATCTTCCTAATAAGCAGATGTTTTTGCATTAAATATTGATCACAGGGACTGCAGCTGTATAGGATAAGAATCTGATAAAATACTAGAGCAAAAATACAGCAGCCACCCTCCTAAAATAATAGTAAGGAACCTGTGAGTTTCTGTGGCCAGAGCAACCTCCTACCCTGGACCTCCATCAGCAGTTTCTTCTCTCTCTCTTCCCCAGGTCTTTTCTCCCCCCTCCCTTCCCCCGCTCCCTCTTGGCTGCCGCTTTGTTTCGGTGGCTGCTGGTGCAGCTGCCGCTGCTGTAGCGGAGGGAGCTGTCCAGCCGCCAGCGCTCCTGAAATCCCAGCATCTCTCCATTAACCACAATGTAAGAGCAATGAGAACAGCGCTACCAAACCCAGCCTGGCAATGGAGGATGATTTATTCCAGCTAAGACAGCTGCCGTAAGTAGCAGGGGGAGACAGAGACACACAGGGATTTTTTTTAACAAACTGCAGGGTGCGAATCCTAGTGATTTTTTAAATTGAAACTATTCCTGGGAAATGGCTCAGGCCACAGGAAGCAGGCCATTTTCCTAGTCTGTCTGCCCAGGTTCAGCATCCTTGACTCCCTGGAGCTGCTGTAGGGAGCTGTTTGCTTTATTAACTCACCCAATTTTTATTTTTACTTGAACTTCGGGTGGGTGGGTGTGCATGTGGGAGGTGGTTATATAATCTCGGAGGGTGCAACGCATTCTAGTGAGAGGAAACATTTGCAATGTGGATTGCATCTGTAAATAACATCGTGCCAAGGTAGGCATCTTTCCTAGCCTTCTACTTCATGCAGCCAACTGATTGCAGATCACAACATTTCTTCAAAGGGTATGTTTGCAGCGAGGGCCACTGGTGTTTGTAAACTGTGTGGTTTGAAGAAGCAGACATTGCTGCACAAGGAATGCTTGTGCATGACAAACTCCTTGCTGTTTGTACCTAAATGCTAGATCTGTGTGAAGAGCTGATAACCCGATTGCTGGCTTTGTCATTTTGAAATGCTTTCCCTTCTTCTGAATGTGAGAGGTGTCCTTTAATAATTACATTTTCTTCATGCTTTGTTGCCTGGCTGCTGAAAACACATCCATATTTATAAAACATTGACTCACGAAGGCAGAGAGTAAAGGATTGAATGAAATTAAAAATATTATTGAGATGAAGTAAATTAAATAATTTAGTTAAATGTTTAATCAGTTAGGCATATGCAATGACATGAACTTTAGGCTGTGTTAAAAACCATTTGTTATGGTGCATTCTGATTTTCATTACAGAGAAAAGATGCATGTTTTCATTAGGCCATCTTTTTTCTATTCTGGTATTTTAATGTACTTAATAATTATCTACAGTGCCTTACAGTGTAGGAATAATTGGATTTATTCAGTATTGTGGGGTCTTGCACAAAAATGCAGCTCTATAAGGTGCTTCAGTAGTGAAGAATTTCCGAGGTATGCATCAGTAAACTCATCACTGTGTTTTCCTTCTGTTTCAAATAGTTTCACAGGTTCTTTGTTCAAAAGCTGTGTTTTATTCCTTATAGTGAGGTTTGGGGCCAGGTTCTTCAGTCTTTACTCAGGCAAAACTCCCATTGAAGTCAATGAGATTTGTAGATCATTTACAATATGTTTGTACAGCATCTAGCACCATGATGCCCCAAACCGGTCACTCTTTAGGTACTACCTCAATATACTTGTTAAATAATAAATAATTATTAATATGTGGGGTTCAAGATCAGGCCCTTTATTAAGAGACAGGTATTTGTTAGCATATATTTTTGTATGCAACCTTAAATAATACACTGTAAAATAGTGATATATGTTGTATGAACAATTTTCATTTATAACCCCAAAAAGAAATTGGGTATGACAGGCCAGATCCATAGCCCACTGAAGTCAATAGAAGTATGTCCATTGACTTCAGAGGACTTGCGGTCATGCCCTGGGAGTGCTGAAATTCTAGCATGTGGATTTACTATACAGATAATGGTGCTGCTAAAAATAGCAAAAATACAACAGAAAACAAGTCAATTCACTTCCCACATAATTAAGTCTGATGTTCATAAAGCTTTTGTACATAAAATATGAATGAACATTCATATTAATTGCCTTTTGATAATAAAAATCTTACTGAAGTACAACTTTCAGTATGTGTTTGCGAGCATACATGCTTTGTAGATCATATGATGACTACATATGCATTCTGTTGACAAGCTGACATTGTTATAATGACAATTCTCAAGAGAATGTAAGGAAGTTGTAAATTATTTCATTCATCTTTTAGGGCCAGCAAATGGAAATTCAAAGCAATTCTGGTTTTACTGAGGTAAAAATCCATTTGGGAGAATTTAGAATTAAATTTGCAAATGGAGTTGAGCATAAACCTGAACTGAGAACCTTTTTTTATTTCTACTGACTGCAAAAATCCTTTACATATCCCACATCATTAACTGAACATGTGCTAACTCCTAGTTCAACTGAAGTCAATGGGAGTTTTGTCATTAACTTCAACAGGACCAGGATTTGGTCTTATATAATTAGATTTCAAATTTACAAATGCATGTATTTTAAAACAAAAATGGATGAACATCTGTTCTTCCTTTGCTTACCTGCCAAGACCTGAATCCCTGAGACCAGATGCTCTGTTTCTCCTGTTGCAGCTGTTAGCATTACTAAAGAAGTGTAAAGAATGCAAGGAATTAATGCAAGGGATGCATTATCTATGCAGTGGATCAAATCCTGGGATACCCTGAGTACCCAAAGAAGACCCCAAAATGTCTAAAAATGTTTTGCAAGTCAATTGAGCAAGGGAGCAATAGCAGTGATATTCCCACACAGGTGGATGCTGGACCTTTCCACCACCCATATGCAGCAAAGATCTTAGTGATGAATGACTACAGGTGTAGTGGGAGAAATAATGCATGTGCCAGGATGGGTCAGCAACATGGTATGGTCTAAGTACTGCATGATTCCACTAAACCAAACCCCTGTGCTATAGGGAAACAGCAGGCCATGTTCACTACTCCTCTCCATGGCCTGTATTAGTGGCTGTGGCCCAGTTGCACAGACAGTCTGGTGGGATGGGGTTGAGGCTCAGCCCCTGACGTTTTTTTCGTGGATCAAAGTCCTTTTACGTGAGCTTTGCTGCTTCTCCAGCACTTTGCCCTATTTTAGGTATAGTGGTGTCATCAGCTCTTGCAGGAGAAATACAGAACTTGGGTCTTGCCAAATATAAAGTCTTTCACTTCACCTTTTAAAACTGTCATATGTGCATGTCTGACTGCAGCAGCTGCAGGATGCAAGGATACTTGGTAGGTATTTGATGTTGTTGTCCCTTAAAGATAAGGAAAATGAAATTAAATAAGATAAAGACCATCACAGCTAATCTTTTTTCTAGGCTGAAAATATTAAGTTACTGAAGACCAGAAGAGACACAATCAAGGCTAAGATAATTTCTCAAAAAAACCCCCAAAACAAAACAAAAAACCCATATTGCACTGAAATACAAGAGGGTGTGTGAGACTAAGCTGTATAGGTTACACAGGTGTTACAAAGGGTGGGGATAGAGTGAAAAGGGGTTTGAGGACTCTGTGACCTTAGTTGTGCATTTTGAATAGAACTATTACAAAATATTTAGCCTTTAGCTGTATCCTGATTGTTTGGCACACCCGTGAAGGTAAAAAGATGGAAGATGGATAGCTCTTGACTCTAAGCCATAGAGAGGCCTGGGATACAATTGTGACTACAGAGAGTGCCATTATGAAAACGAATATGGAAATGCTTGTGAGCACTGTTCTGACATATATTGCAAATCCCAGTGTGATGGACTTTTACATAGGTAGACACCACAGTTTTAACTTTCTATTCTCAATTATTTTTGGCGCCACCTTGTATATAGGAGGAAAGGTAGGATATCCTTCCACTTCCATAGTAGCATACAGTGTGCATCCAAAGAGTAGGAGGCACATCTGGTGATAAGAGAGAGAATTTTGATTCCTTAATAAGTATTTAGTTGTCCAGCAGGCCAATGAAAGAAAAATGCACAAATCTGAGACCAGGGCCATAAAACAATATATATTTGCTAAATGATCCCTCTCATCAGGGACCATATCTTTTGAAAATACTTGAGCTTGATTCTGCAAGTTCTTTAACAGTGCACAGCAGGATGTGCAGGTTTTTTAAACTAAGTGCTCACTGCTCCTTCAGCCTCTCTCCTACTGCTAGGCAGGAGTAATTTGGCAGTTGGGAAGCAGCACTCTCATTAATGCAGGATTGGGTTCCCCTCTGCTCCCTACTCATCACTTGATACCTTGTGCTTATTCTGCAGTTGTGCTGTGCAGGGCCAAACACTTCATGACTAGGGCTGGGAAGTGATTATTGCACGTTAGATAATAACCTTGTACACTGAAATCAGAAATAAGTGCTGTGGCATTATGTTTTCTTTAAAAAGACCCAACTAAAATCTATTCCCCAGGATAAGTCCAAAATAATTTCCAAGAAGAGTGCAAAAAAAGTCTTTTTGATTTCCAATGGCTTTTGCCTACATGATTATGTAAATAAGGAACTTTACTAAACATTTCCTTCTGTTTTTTGTAAACAGTGTGTAAATCACAAGTCTATAAATCCGGAGATAGCACATTTATTCTTCATTTGTTTTACTACAGTTACATGTATCTCCATTTTGTTGTGTGTTGTGAACATTTATAGTCCTGAGCAAGTCTCCTTTCTGAAAGCAGCTTTATCCCAATGGGATCTATTTCTAAAATAATCGTACATGAATAAAAATGCCAAAATCTTGACTGCTTTTCTTTGGGGAAAACCTGAAGAAGCTAAAGTTCAAAATGGCAGGCAATTATAGTAGTTTCTCACTGCTATATTTCTCAGTTGTGAATTTATCTTTTCTGGGGCGGTCTATAGGAATCATCTAAAATTATGGATCAAGGGTTCAAAATTTTTTCTATGCATATTTTTTTTTTAATTTTTTTTTTTACAATGGAGATATCCTATCTCCTAGAACTGGAAGGGACCTTGAAAGGTCATCAAGTCCAGCCCCCTGCCTTCACTAGCAGGACCAAGTACTGATGTTCGCCCTAGACCCCTAAGTGGCCCCCTCAAGGATTGAACTCACAACCCTGCAGCAAAAGAAGCTACCATATATTTACAATGTCAAACTTTCTAGCAATGAAGTATTTGATTGTATGCAAGAAAAGTAAAATACTGCTTGATATCTGTTAACATGCAGAGACTTTCACAGTGGTTCTTTGCTCTGCTGACTAGTCTCACAAATGGGGTTACTTTTTAGGGAGCCAGGATGAGAGGAAACAGAGGGCCAACTGCATGAAAAACTTTCTGGACCTGTTTCTTTGCTGGTTGTTGGTGTGATCAAAATGCCCAGTAAACCTTTACGGCAGTGTTGTAGCAACCTGTACAAGCAGTCTTAATCCCTAGAACAATCTTGTTCTGCTGCTGCATCAAGTAGAAGAGGCGACTAGGCTCTCTTCCCCCCACAAGTAATACCTGCACAACACAGGGAAGATTTTGTCCCATCAACTCAGCGCGGGGCCAAATACTCAAGTCCTTACTTGGTTTTTACTCATTCCTTACTCAGGCGAGTCCCTGGAAGTATGCCAAAATAAGGAGTGAATAAAGACAGAGTGAAAACCAAGTAAGGACATCTGGATTTGGTAAGTAATGTTTGATGTTTTCAGCCTAACTGTTTACATTGATTATAACCATACTATCCACATAAGTTAAGATTAACAAAATGACTGGCCAACATAAGTGTGCCCTGAATCCTCGAGGTGCTGAGATCTCGTACACTTCAATGGGAGTTGAAGATTCCCCACACCTTGAAGGAGGTAACCAGTCACAAGATTGGACCTCCATTCCATATATGTGGTCTAACTTAATAAAATTACAAGTGTATTAAAATAGTTTGCTCCCTGTCACAATATCAGAAGATGGATCTGAAGAGCAACCAAATGAATAAGTATTTTGCTTTACATATAGTTGTTCACGTTAACAGCACAGAACTGATAGTTATTTTCTGCTAGGGATTTTCTTTCTGGCTACCTGTCTGTCTGTCTACATGCGTACAGGCACATGGATTAAATAAAGTTGTGTCATTTAGTTTCAAATGCGTTGTCTTTGTTGTAGAAATGGGCTGCGTTTAATTTTCTGTATTGTTTTCAGAAGATTGATTTGTGTCCCAGGGGACAAGAAGAAATCTTGAAATTTGGCAGGTAGCTAAACATTACATAATGAAGCAGGATTCATAAAATAATTCAATATTAGAAAACAACTGGCTAATCTGCACAAAATTGACTACTTTCTTTTTTCTAGATGATCACTATGATAGATCTGTGACTACAAATCTGATTGCTTTTACATGCTACTGTTTTAAACTGAGTTTGTGTCTTTAGCATTATGAAATTGATTAAAGATTTTTATTCAAATAAATAATTTGAATTAAAGTAGTTGTGTTATTTGTGTGTTTCTGGAACCTCAATATAGTAGGTGAAGTGATGAATGATAATTTTTAAAAATGAACCGAGGGATGCTAAATGGCTAGCGAGATTGGTAATGTGACAGCCTTTTACATTTGGTCACTACCTCACGTTCATCCCAAGTCAGTTGTGAAAGTGAATGGATATTGTTACTCTCTGATGGCTGTAAGGTACCCTATGTGAAATAACTTGTTGATTCTCATTTTGGTTTCCAGTAGTCAAGTGTCTGTATTTGCCACCATAATCAGTTCTAGGTGGGTCGTGCCTTGCTGGCAATCTCAGCAACAAGGCTGAGGATTGAATGAGTCCTGAAAATTGAACTTCCTTCTCACTTTCAGAAGGTGGTCCTTCCAGTTCAGGGTTGAGATCAATTTGTAGGAGATTGTGGGGATACTTTCCCTTATGCGACGCATGTTACACCTACTCTGTGAACAGACGACTTCAATCTCCAGTGCTGTCAAACTGGCACTTTTTTGCCTGCACTAGGTTCATACACTCGTTTTTGTTTTGTCAAAAAATGACTTTATGCAGTCTTAACTGTATATGCAGCAGCTCTATACTTTGAGTCAATTGGCATTAAGAAAACTTTTACTTTGCTGTCTATAAGATTAAAACTTGTAAATGGTTAATACAAACATTAAATTCAAGGCCTCACTAATGGTCTTTAAAGCCTTGAATGAGATGTGACCTGGATATCTGATAGCTCACCTCTTGTTTTAAGATCAGCTGGGAAACATTCACTTTCAGAACCTAAATATGAATGCTTAACATTTCAATGGCCAACTATGTGATTTCAATCAGGTGGTTAGATATCCAAATGCTCATCCATTGTAGATGCCAAAGGTAGGGAGACAACAGGAGCGTAGTTTTAAAATTAAGGTCTAGTGGCTGGGCTCACACCTCAAAGCATGATACAAGACACATTTGTTTTGCTTAGTATTTGATTAATTGGTTTTGGTTTGTGTTTTAATCTCAAAGGGTCCTGCTACCACAGCAACAGGCACTATAGAAGTTAGTAAAATAATAGTTAATAATAAAGCATAACTAAATGAAGCTTCAGCAAATCATATTACTATCAGAGAAAAGACCCACAGGAGCATTTACTCTCATTTCTATATTCTTAGGGTGGTCAAGTTTCGCCGCACAGGGGAAAGTTCCAGGTCAGACGAAGATGCCATTTCAGGAGAGCATGAAATTCAGATTGAAGGTGTTCGGACAGAGCTAGAGGCTATAGAACTAGAGGATGGAGCTGCAGTGCCAAAGGAATTTGCCAATCCAACTGATGGTAAGCAGGACTCTTGTTCTCCTCTTAGAAAAGGGATGTGGCTTCTACATTTCATTCAGACTGCAGCCAAGCCTGAGCCTACTGGGTTTAGAGAACTAGAAAACCTGCAGGTCAAAGTGATAAATAACAATATGGATTCATTATGATACAGCTGATAGGTCACCAATTAACTAAACTGTCTTCTGAGGGGGTTGGATTGTTTGCTTGTTTTGATGTTATCAGAACTGGAGCCAAAGCAAATCTCAGATCAAAACACACCTGAATTTAGGGGATGGTCAAAGTATGAACCCAGAGCTGGATCCAAATTTTCCAAATCCTTCCTGTCTTCATAGCTTGCCAAACCAAAACTCTGGATCCAAACACTCCAAAATTATGGACTGTTCAAGATCTGGATCTGAATTTGGGATCTTAAACCCATATCTAGATATTGTAGGTTATATGGCAATACAACTGACATACTTATAAGCTCAGATGAGTCAAAAGGTCAAATAAAAGCATATTTAGGATTTATTGCTTGATCCTGATCAGTGGGTTTGGACTGAGCCCTCGCAGTGGTGTTTCAGGAGGATGGAGGATAGTTAACTTGGTATGTTAATTTTGTAGTATATGTTCAATTACGTGATGGCTTAAAGCTGATGGCATCTGACAGTGGTTTGGTAGCCTGCATGACATGAGTTGATGCATATAGTTGAGTACTTAGTGGAATTGTTCCTTAGCCTCTTTGTTCGGGGCATTTCAGCAATGAATACTAAATGTGCACATTTTTCTTTAGGTACGTGATTATTACCTTTGGATAACACAATATAAATGCGGCTAATTTAATTCAAAATGTTCTGTTGACCTAGTATTAACAATCACAGTGTAGCTGGATATTTTTTGCTCATCCACTTCTGTTCAGTATTTTTCCTTGCCCTTTCCCCCCACATCTCTCTCCATATCCATAATGGGAAGAACATATCGCCAGTCAGGAACACTATGGCCTCAGGAGGGGAAAGACTGGAGAATTACCTGTTTGCTACCAAAAAAGCACTTTTACTGCCTTTGTAGCCCTCCATCCTCCTTGGAACTGGGTCTTGGGTCACCACATCTTTCCTCTGTTTGAGAGGGCTGGATAACTTCCCTTTATAACTGATCACTGCTGCTCCTAAATCATCTTGAGCAGTAACACATAGCCTGAGGATGAAGCCTCTGCAGTGTTGCTGGCTCCCACTGGTCCAGAGGGAGAAACTGAGCTGAGCATTCCAGCTTTTGTCTGCTGGGACAATTACCAGCCAAGGGGGCTTATTTACTTAAGAGGTTAATGTAATTTGAATGCAGTATACCACTTGGAGTGAGCTGTAGACTGATTGCATAGTATGGGCTGTGTTTCTTTTCCCTTTTCTGCTTCTTCTCATTCAGTTATGGTGGAAGAAGTGGGATGGAATTATAATGTGATATGTCCTCCCTCTTTAGAGTACTTTATTTGGGGTTTTCTGGCTCCCTGTGCATTTTCTCTGTTGCACAGTTGTGCCTTGCTATTCATTTATTTTATTCTAACTTTCCCAAAATAATATTCAAACTTGGATGAATCTCTCCAAAGAGCTCAGCATACCGGGGAAGGTCTGGGACATGCATTAATATGTAGAGAATTTCTGCTAGTGATCAGCCCTAAAGGGAAGCTCAAAAGCATTGAAGAGACATACAACATACTGCAACACCGTGTATCTCAAACACACGGATGTGAAACCACATACTGACTTTCTGAAGCACTGGCTTATTTAGGACCTGACTTCCAGCAATGTATTACAAGACTAGCTGAAGTTTTACTTTTTCTTTAATGATGGTGTTTTAATGGAGAAGTTGACTTTATATTTACTGATAGTTGGTATTGGTAAAACTTTGAGACTTAAACTGATTTCAACCACTACAAAAATAAAAATTCATTTATATTGACATCTTTTTATTCTAAATTTTAGACAGATGTGGTTTGTAATGTCCAAGATAGTAAACTGGAGATGTTTGATAGTCTTCAGATGAGACATAAAACTGTGGTCCAATGCATGACCATTTGCAAGATTCAAAACCCTAGGGGCATTTTCAGAAACAGTATCAGTGATCTTCCACGTGTCCTGGCCAAATTCTCAACTCAGACCATTACATTCTGCCTTCCTAGATTCCCTCTGTAATTTTAATTGGATAAAATATCCTTCACTTCCTGTCCTCTTGTACAGTATTGCTGTGTGCTGTTAAACAACTGCTGTGCTTCACTCCAAAGAATGCTGCATTTCAGTGGTGGGTGAAGTGTTCCCCTTAAACTTAGCGTCAGATCTTCAGCTGGTACAAATAATTGGAGCTCCTCCAAAGTCAATGGGACTACACTGATTTATATAAAAGTGCTGTATAAATGTAAGACATTATATTAATATTTAGAATTATTGTATTTGGGAAAATCCTTGAAGAAAATGGAAGTTGGCCTGAGTAAGAATTGAATAAAAGCTAAATAAAGCCCTAGGGATTTAGCCCGTTATTAAATTACTATTATTAAGTAGATGTATTATTAGAAAGCTCTATCTTAGAGTATGGCTCTTATAGGAGGGAAAGGAATGCAGTGCTGAACCAGAATTGTTGATTCTTTTCTAGATACTTTTATGGTGGAAGATGCGGTGGAAGCCATCGGGTTTGGGAAATTCCAGTGGAAGCTCTCTGTTCTTACCGGATTAGCATGGGCAAGTAATTGTTGTCAAGGGCAATGGCATATCAGCCCCTCAAGGAATCTATGTAATACACTAATATCCACAGGATGTATTCATGCTTGGGGACAAACACAAACAAACAAAAATGTAATGAACAAAGACTAGTGCTTGAAATGTTAACTACTACCAGAATCAGACCTAGCAGGTGATGAGAAAGCTGGTTAGCCTTTTTCTGTATGTCTTATAAGACAGGGCTGGAAGGAGCCATTTGGATCCTATACTCCAAAACTTTGCTTCAGGTAGGAAGGGTCCCAAATTACACCTACAGTAAATTGATCTCACTTTTCTTTAAAGACAAGCTAGAGATTTTACCATATTTATCACATTAGGCAAAGTGTTCTATATTCTCTGTGAATTCATCATCAACATGGTTTTCCTGATAGCTGAATATATCCCTGTTGCACATCAGCCCAGTGCTTCTAGGGGTTGGTATCCAGGGCAAATGATTCTGTTTTCTATTCTTTAATTGTCAATTTTTTACTTATAAATAGCTATAATGCCCCTCCCCTCTAATATTTTTAGGCTAAACATGTCTAGATCGTTCATTTTCTAGTTATTGTCTATATATAGGATTACAGTCTGCCCTGATTTATTACCCAGTGGGTAACTGAGGTAAATTTTGGCCCATAGATGTTTTCTCAAAGTATTTGGACCAAATCCAGAGGTGATGTATACAAGGGTATAAGTTACATGGTAATAAGTAGGTCTAACTCAGTCTGCTTTTAAGGGAGTCTAAAGCTAACACAACTCTTGCTAAGTAACCAGAAAAAGGAGTTTAAATAATTTAGACTCCCTGAGACTCACACCACCTTATGCACCACTTCTGAATTTGGCTCTTTGAATCCTACCTACTAAAAATTCTGATATCTTGTAGGCTTAACTACTTTAACATAGCAGACCATCCCAATCTATGGGGGCAAAGAGAAATGAGTTTTGAAGTGCTCATATCCCAATGCAAAGTTAATGCTCCGAAAATATATTGCTTATTGCACTGCACTGTGCAAATCTGCAATACAATACAGGCGAGTCTCATCTTACGTGGGGGTTCCGTTCTGCGGTTAGTGCGTAAAGCGAAAACCGCGTGTAGACAAAATTACATTGAGTTGAATGGCGGGCAAAATCGCCCGCACTACAGGTACAGTATTAAAATTGTTATTTTTCTCTCTTTTTTTGTTTTTGCCGACCGCATAAAGCTGAAATCACGCATGTTAAATGTGCGTAAGATGCAACAGACCTGTATCTGTCTTTCAAACTGCACTGCCATGTTTTACCTCCGCAGCAGGAATGGCTTCAGCAGGGAGGGGTTCACTTAAAAGAGGAATATAATCGGCTGTGATAACGATACTATTCAGGCAGTCATTATTGTTTCTTTATTGCCCTTCTAGATGGCAGATGCAATGGAAATGATGATTCTAAGTATCCTAGCGCCTCAGCTTCATTGTGAGTGGCGATTACCAAGCTGGCAGGTTGCATTGCTTACATCGGTAGGAAAAATAGCTGACAGCTCCTATATTCTGTAAGGTTTTTCTACTCATTGCTGTTCAGACATTATAGTTTATATCACAATGATAAAATCTGTTCATGGCCTTTGTAGAGTGGAGGAGACTAGACTAGTATAGATCTCTCTGACTTTGGCTCACTGGTGTTGTAGGAGCCTTTCTTTAAGAGACAGAATTTGAAAATATGAAAGTCAGCCAGAACTGCAGATTTTGCCTTGTGTGGGTTTCTCATTAAATGTAATTTCCAGCCAAACTTAGAAATTCACCCAGGCTCAGCCCAAAAAAAATTAGACCCCCACCCCCACCTTGGCTCACAGAAAAGGTTTGTAAATTTTGGTTATCTTTTCAAAGAACCTTTTTTTGACCCTGTTGGGAAAGCCTAAGCTCCTTTGTACACGGAAGGAGTAGGAGCCCGGGGGTAGAGTGGGATTTTGCTGTTTGAGCTGGGCTCTCTAATAATCCCTGAAAGTAGGAGGCCTCAGAGAATGGTGCAACAGTGCTGGAAATGCAGATGGGCTTTAGGGATGAGAAAACCAGAGTGTAGGACATGGATGGGTGTGATACCTTCTACTTACAATTGTTGCTTCTTTGTGTCCTACAGCTTAATTGTCAAATTCCGATAACATTTTTCTCTGCCATGGCCTTTGATGGCATTTTTGAATTATGCTGATATTGCACAAATTTGTAAATATGCTAAATACGTTTAAACCAAATAGCCAGTGTAAACATCATGCCATTCACCTAACTGAACTCAAACCAGCCCATCTAAAGGAGGACTTTAGCCAGTGTTTCAGCATAGCACAGTTTTGATCTCAGTGTGTAAAAGCTCTAAAGGATGGAGTATCATTAAATGTGACATGAAAGCTGGTAAATGTATAACTTTTAGAAGTGGACCCTTTCTTGCGCCACATATTACTTGAGGCTGCAGTTCTTTCTTAGATAAAACTCCCATTGACGTCAATGGGATTTTTGGCCATGTAAAGACTGCAAGATCTCACCCATGGGTTAAACCTGGCAGTTTTTGTCATTAACTTCAATGGGACAGGATTTTACCCATATGTTTATTTGCAGAGTATGCTATATTTCCTGTAGTATCACTATTATTAAAGGTACAGTTTTTTCTTTAACATTATAATATTTTTATTGACTTCTCTGAAGTTGTAAAATCTAATTATGTCTCCATTCAAGGATGGTTACATAACCTGTGAGACCAAACCTCACACAAATTGCTGGTGAAACTGTCAGAGGCTAGAGAGGAGCTGAATGAGACATACCTAGTCTCACCAAGCATCCGGAGGAGCTCAAAGCTGCAAGATGTTGAGCACTCTAGCCTGATCCTGAAAAAAACTTAAGACCATGTTTACTTTTAAACACGAGTAGCCCCATTGAAGTCAATAGGACTGCTCATGCACATATGTTTCGATGCTTTACAGGATCTGAGCCAGAATGCTTAGCATCTTGCAGAATCGAGCCTCAGATGAGTAGGATACCAGCATGCACACTGTAATGTCAGTCGCAGATTATCAGGGCCTTAATGACCTTTCATTTATTAGAAACTTTCACTAACTAGTCACTGTCTCATAATTGATTATCACTCCATTTATCAAAAATATATGCGTTGGGTTTTCAAAAATACTCAGCATCAGTCTAACTGGTCCCATTGAAATCAATAGTAAAACTTCCATTGCCATCAGTGGGCGTGGAGTTAGTCCATTGTTGAGCAGTTTTGAAAATCCTACTTTGTACACCTCTACCTCGATATAACGCTGTCCTCAGGAGCCAAAAAATCTTACCGCGTTATATGTGAAACCGCGTTATATCGAACTTGCTTTGATCCGCCAGAGCGCGCAGCCCTGCCCCCCCGGAGCGCTGCTTTTACCGCGTTATATTCGAATTCGTGTTATATCGGGTCGTGTTATATCGGGGTAGAGGTGCATATGTAAATCTCCTTTAATAGAAACTGGACCCACAGCACCTTAACATAATACAGTAGCGACAATGAATGTTTGAATTTTCTGGTTTGATGGTAAAGTTGTGCAGCTTTCTCTTCTGAGCTCTTCTCTGGAAATTTATACGTGCTGTTAAGAGGAAGACTATTTCTAATTTTCCACAGGTGGTGTTTGTGGGAATGATGTGCAGCTCTACGCTCTGGGGAAACATTTCAGACCAGTATGGCAGAAAAACTGTAAGCCTCCAACTTTTACTGGAATAGGTGCCATTATAACACTGTTACAGTGCACTCTACTTCAGTGAATAACATTGCTGAATTGCATAATCCACATACTTGCACAAGAATCAAGCAGTCCCAAGCTAGCCCAGTTTCTGCTCCCAGTGAGGGCAACAGGGTTATAACAGTAAATGAGAGGTGAGAAAAATAAAGAGTAAAGTAAATAGCTGTCTGACTGTGTTATAAAATGAAGCATGTTTTCTTTAAAGAGAGTCTTTATGAAATTCTGGGCTCAGGTTCAGCAATGCGTTAAAGCAAATGGTAATTGTCCATGTTGCACACACAGTATACTTATTTGCTTGTGCAAACTACAGGGATTTTTGCCTAATGAGGGCCACAAGCACGCAACATTTGCACATACAGTTCTGAAGTCTCCTTTAACTATTTTGAGCCTAGCTTTATGAAACCCTTGGCTCCCAGCTTCACAAAACTATTCTTCTAGAGTACTTTCTATGCTTCCTGATTTAGGAGATCTGGGCATTAGTCTATAATTTTCTAATTTGTGTTACAGCATCATCCTTTTTCTGTTGTTTGTTAAATGCAGGGGCTAAAGATCAGTGTGTTCTGGACCCTGTACTATGGGATCCTCAGTGGTTTTGCACCAGTATACAGTTGGATCCTTGTGCTCAGGGGACTGGTGGGCTTTGGGATTGGAGGGGTACCTCAGTCGTAAGTAAATATTCACATTTCAAAATATTCCCTTTTCCATTTTTCTTAACACTGAAATCAATGCTCCTGTGGAATTGTGTATGTCACTCTGTGTAGGGGCCTTCTGAACCTAAGTTCCTCTAAAGATGTTAGCATGGATGTATTAAACTCTAGCCAGGCTTTTGAAATGCACAGTATTTCTGATCAGAGGCGTTACATACTTATAAGTTCTATTGGATTTTCTTGTACTAAACTAAGGCAATTAGCCATTGATGTTCAGTCTGTGGATCTAGAGCATGAGACTTTAAAGCAGTCAGTGAGTTAGATCAGCCGCTTATTTTGGTGCTTTTACACAGAGCAAGTGGAGTGATAACCACTGGAGTTCTGCCTCCTACAAGCAGACAGAGCAGAACAGATAGGATCCTTCTCTGTCCCTTCAAGTGTCCAGGAAGTGGGGTGAAGATAAAAGGCACTAGTATCCCACTCTTGCAGCAGCAGAGAAGAGAGAACAGATAGTGTGAAACTCTCAAAGAGATGCAAAATAACCTCACAGCAATGGCTTGACATTGCATTTCCATGTTTGTATGATAAAATTGAGTCAATAAGTGATGATGCTGAATTGTGACAATACCAGGTCATGATATAAATACTACTAATTAGAGGTAGGGCCAACCTGGAGCCCCCTTGAACTTTGTGAAACTCTGGATTCCTATCCAAATCTGAGCCTAAACTTTGAGCCTCAGGCCCATCTGTGTAATGGATCCAAACTGGAATTCCAAATCCAAACAGCGTCCAACTTGGAACAGTTTGAATAGCTTCATGGATGGGGCCCATCTCTGGTCAGAACAGAGAATCAGAACATAACTCCATGACTTTGAGGCTCCCCTCACTTAGGAAGGGGCTCTCCAGATTTTCAGGGGGAATACCCCTGCTGATCCCTGCTGTAGGCTTTTAGTTGTAAGTGGAAGGGAATGAGTGTAGCTGTTTACTCTCCCCTTCCCATTTACTGTATTCTCATTAATAATTGATGTGTTGCACCACGAGAGGTGCTAGTTCAGTGCCAGAGGAGCCGGACTTAGATTGATGGCTCATGGATTTGTTTATGAGATGAGTCAATATCCTGCGATGGCTGCAGCTTTTCTAGTGCCATTCCAACAAATCCAGATAAAGGAACCACAGCTCTGAGAGGCTTCTGTAATACTATTCGTATATTTCCATTGCTCTTTAGCCTCCCTCCAGTAAGACTGCTAATAAGAGCAGAATGTGTGTAAACTAGGAAAGTCATTAATGTGCCACGTTTATTAAGTGTGAGCCAGATTCTGCCACACAACTCCCAATATGCATTACTAGAATGGGACAGAAGAGCAAAAGAAGCAAAGCATCAGAGTTAATGCTTTGCACTGCAAACATGTATTAATAGATAAGTCTAAATTAATGCCATTTTACCGAAGAAGAAAGTAAGGCACATGACTTGCTCAGGGTCACAAAGTGAGCCAGTTACAGAGGTCTGGATAGAACCCAGATCTCCTGAGCCCCTGTCCCTGGCTCTAATTCTGAGTGGTCTGATTGGCAAAAGGAGAAATGTACTCAAGGTGGCAGAAAGAGATGGGGGTTTTTTAATAGTCTTGGGCAAGCTACAATATTGCATATGAGAGGCAGAATTTCTGTAGAGTGATTTAGTCTGTAGAGTCATGTGATTGTATTATTGCATTCTGTAATGTATTTTGGGACAGAGTTTTTATGAAAGATGCTGTTTAAAATAATGCTTTGTACAATTATAAATTAACATATTACATGTAGGAGCACATTTATCTGCATATGCAGGAGCTGTATATAGGAATCAGTGGCCTCCCAGGGAATCTTACTTACATACTACGTGACACTGAGTAGGACATAATTATTAGCATTCACATCATCCGATAAATACAAAAGTAGGAGATGCAGCGCATTCCCCTGAAAAGAACAACCCACACACAACTGTCATCACTGTACTCTAGTACATTATATGGGGAATACTCTGCATTTCATTACACATGACTCTATTTCCTCCTGTTTTTTAATCACTGATTTAATATTTGATATTTGCAGCATTATCCGCTGATTAACTGAGCTCTGTGAAGTCACTGAGAGCTCAGACCTGCACCTCTGAAATCAGTAGGAGTTTTGCCATTGACTTCAAAGGTAGCAGGCTTGGACCCTAAAGGTGTTTCAGAAGCAGAAACAGGGCCTGGCAACTCAATGGAATGCAAATATGGTAGGAGCAGAGAAATACAAGTCCTTCCTAACAGACTGTTTGAAACAGACAGGACAAACCTTCTGTCCCTCGCATTAATCCTCAAGAAACACTCAGACAACAACTATGCAATTCAAATATATTGCCCTTTGGCACAATGGGGTACAAAGGCATTGCAGAGAATCAAGTCAATTTTTTAAAATTCCTGCTTAGTAAATGATTTTATACGAGCAATAACAATCACAGCCTTGGGGTTTTCATCTCCTGGAGGACTGAAACCTAGCCGAGATGAGTGATCAGCAGTGAAATTCTCCTAGCCAATTGTTAAGCCCTGGGGAAGTACCCTGCCCAGCAACTGTAGGAGTTATGCATTGAATCCCACTGTGTGAATGCCTGTGCAGACCAGAGCTCTGAGCAAATACACATCAAGGTCTGCTAGATCTAGCAGGTTTGAGTCCAAGGTTGCAAAGCCACAGAGAGGATCAAATTCTCTCCTCCATTACACTGCTGCAATCCATATTAAAGTAAATGAGATTGTTCTGGTGTAAATGAGAGAAGACTCTGATCCAGTGTCTGTAATACTGCTGGCTGTGTGGGCTGGGAAGGGTTTTTATGTTGTCACTGTGGTTTGGCAGTTTTAATAGGAAACAAATCAAATGCCTGAATATAGCTCAGTGTGCTAACATGACATTTTTCTCAATGTTTGTCTTTACAGAGTAACCTTATATGCTGAATTCCTTCCAATGAAAGCTAGAGCAAAATGCATTTTATTAATAGAGGTAAGCAGTGTAGCCAACTGTACTTGGTCCTTAGACTTAGAGGGCCAAATTCTGCTTTCAGTTGTGTCCATTTAATCCCACTGACCTTAGAAAATTCAAAAGCGGCTACAACAAATAGATGGCTGAATTCAGCTCTCTATTCCAGTGTCAGAGAGAGCTGAATGTAACCCATAAAGTGTTAAAATGGAAAAAAAGCATGACTGTTTCATTGATGATTGAAGGCAGCCAGGTGTTACTGTTGAAAGAGCTGTTATTTGATCTTCATTCAGTGGCTTTGAAAGGGCTGTGAAATCTTGTCCTCCCTGAATTCAAATAGCCTTTAAACAAAATTAATCTTCCAATATAATTGCTGCCTAGAATTAGCTTTCACTGCCTGACCTTCACTAAGTAGAGTTCAGTAGATGAGCAACTCTCTTTCATGGTGCTTGTAGTCTTTTACCCTTTTCTTGGCCTGGCTAGTTCTGAGCATTCTGGATCCATGTAATCGTGGAATCAGAAATTTATCCTAAGCATTGACTAGTTAGTTAACAGAAAAAGGAAATTAGTCCTTGAGGGAACTAAAAATCAAAGGGAAGAAAATATCAGATGGACCTGGGTGGGTTTCACGACAGTGTCTCAGCTCTGGCCTTACTAATAAGAGTCTCAATTCCTTCCTTCATTTGCAGGCAAAACTCCTGTTGGTTTTGATAGTTTTTCCTATATAAGGAGAACAGGACTCTAGATCTCACAGCAGTTTTTAAGAATTATATTTAGAGATAGATTATTATTATCCTAAGCTAGTTTATCATGTCTGGGTATCTACTGAAGGGGATCTAGAATCATCTTAATCATTCACACCATAAGGAGTTTGCAGCTGTTTTGAGGAAACTGTAGGCGATGTGAAATATATGTGGCCAAAATCTACTGTCAAGTGACATCATTGAGGCAGCACCTGTAAATCGGAGCAGAATTTGGCCCATCAACCACAAATTAAATCTGACTCATTATTTACCTGTCTGCAGTTCTGCTGTAACAAATGTATACGGCACATTGATCTTGCTGAAGGTGAAATTTAACTGTTTGAAACCACCAACATGAATAGCAGAAAATGACCCATCATATGAAACCTTTTTTTTTTCTCCTTACCCAAAGTTTTCAGTAACCTGAGTTTTAGAATGGAATACGGACTTATGAAATGCTTGGAACATAGGGAGAGTTATGGACAAAGTCTGAAGACAAAATGTATACAAATATAGAAAAGCCCTCCCATATATGAAATATGAGGCTATTTGAGATAAGAAGCTGCCTCTACTACCAGTTTATTCATCTACATTTAAACATGGCTTTCCAGAGAACATTGATAATAAGTTTTCAGAGCTGAGCTCGTGGAGCATGAGAAAAAAATTCATTCACAAATGGCTGGATTTCTCTTGGCTTACATCTGTGCACATTTTACATGTCTCATCCCTGATTCACCACCAGTCTCTACAGTACAGAGTTTACAACAACAAATGCTGTATTTTGGCAGGGGGTTAGACTGGATGACCCTTGCAATCCCTTCTAACCCTATGATTCTATGATTGTAGAACTTCAGGTTGAAGAGTGCATTAATAGAGATGGTCCTTCTCCTTTTTAGTTTCTGTGCTGTTATCAGCCATGCATCTCAGAATGATTTTATCCCCCTTGGTGACCATTTCCTTTTCGCTTTTGCAGGTCTTTTGGGCCATTGGGACTGTATTTGAAGTCCTCCTTGCAGTGTTTGTGATGCCCACTCTTGGCTGGCGTTGGCTGCTCATTCTTTCTGCTGTTCCACTCTTGCTATTTGCCATCTTATGTTTTGTAGGTATTCTTTACAAGAGAGATGTTTGTGCAGCAAATCTAATATTTCACTATAAAAGTATAGTTAATATGGATCTTGATTGAGTGGAATCATGACAGCAATGAGTTTCCTGATGGTACCCTGTTAATAAAACTGAAATTATGATGTAAATGATACTGCTTCAAACGATGCTGTTATAACAGCTAGTAATAGTAGGCTTCTCAATGAGAGTTGTTCTGATGATGTAATGCTTGTAATCTGATATTGTAGAATGCTGGTAGTTTGGAGTACTGTGAAACCAATCAGAACTGGGATTCTCTCACTAATTTACTCATGCAGTTTCAGTCAAATTCAGTGGGATCAACCTTTCACTCTTATTAAAATCAGTTATTTTCTGATTCATCTTGGGACTCTTAAATAATTTTACTGCAAGTCACAGCTTCCATCTAATCTGTGGTTAATTAAAATCTCTCAGAGCTCATGGCAACCTCAGCATAATATGCTATCTATTTATTACGGGTCAGATTCTTAAACAGATTCACATATTTGGGACACTTGAACTTGTGTACCCTGTTCGATGAAAGTATATGTGATAGCAACCCATTCCCTTACAAGCTATATATACGCTCCTGTCTGAGTAATAATTTGACTATTCGGCTGCTATTTTTTAGCCATTGTCTTTTTTTCAGGAATCTCTCCAGATAATTACACAGGTGTTTAAAATCTTATGTATTGAAAAAAACAACTTTAAAATGGACATTTTTGAATATCTTCAGACTCCTGCTAACTAATTGACCATTTTGCCATTCCTGCTGTGAATGTAATACCAAAAAATTCCAAAGATATAGTCAAATCTTTCAAGAATAAAAAGCAAGTAATGGAAGGAGACCTCTTGCGGGATAGGTTTAGGAATGGATGCCTGATGATAAGATGAAAGTGATATCTAGAATTTCTTAAAGTCTGTTGGAGAAATTGACACTTCATAGGCAGAAAGACAAATCTGTAATTCATCAAGGGCTGGTTGTATAAGCCTTCTCATCTCATTGCAGTTAATGAGACTACTCACATCTGCCCCAGTCAGTTTATTGTCCTGTCGTTGACAATATTGTGTCTGATCTGCTCTGCTCTGCTTTGCTTTCATAGTGGCTGCCAGAAAGTGCAAGATATGATGTATTATCTGGAAACCAAGAAAAGGCTATTGCCACTTTGAAGCGGATAGCAGCAGAAAATGGAGCTCCAATGCCTTTGGGAAAATTAATCATTTCCAGACAGGTCAGTACAGGAAACAGACATATTAACAATACTGGATATAATAGAAACTGTGCTACTTTCACAAGTAATCAGTGTTAAGTTTAATTTTGGCATCTCAACCAGTAATAAACACTAATGAGAAGTGATCACATGTGCTAAATTAATGGGGAATTACACTAAGGGCCTCATTCTGATTTATGCTAAAAATGGTGGCAGTGTAAAGGGGCTGTAAAATGGGCATAAATTACATTTATACTCACTTTTACGCCTCTTTATACTGAGACTCAGACCATGAGAATACTGAAGGGCCCAAATCAGAACCCCAGATCTGAACACCTCAGAACTATATGTGGCATTTTGGATCCCAAGTTGAATCTGAATTTTGTAGCTAGCCCCCATCTCTGTGTCGGACAACCCCAAATCCCAGAGCATCCCCAAACTTTGGGATAGTTCTGCATAGGCTGGCATGCTTCTTTGTCCTTCAGAAATTCTTGGGCCAGCCAAAATTCTCCTGCTGAGAAGTGCAGAAATGCTTTGCTTGCTTTGGAGGTTTGGTTTTTAGGGTAGGATTGCAAAATGTTTTTTCTAAACCACAAGACTATGGGTCAGATGCTCTCCTGCGCCAAGATCCATCCTGCCCAGGAGATGGGGAGGAGAGTCACCAAGGAGCTGCTTACAGCTCCTTGACTCTCAAGCTGCCTTGGCTTCAGCCCCAACCTAAATTAGAGCTACCTAGAGGCTGTTCTAATTTACAGCAGCTACTCGCTGTCATCCCTAAGAGATCAGACACCACCTGTGAATTGGCATAACAGAGCTGTGTCCTACATGCTCTCCATGCTGACACTCTCTCTCCCCCCCACGTGCTGGGGTGGTATGAGCCAGCTCTGATGACTTTACACCAGCTGAGAATTCCCTCTGGCAGGGGAATTCTTAACTTGGCAGCTGCGACCAGATTGTGGCTCCTTTACCCTGCTCATGTGCATGAAGAGGCCTGAACAGCGACTGAATATCTGACCCTAAGCTGTGTAATATATATCAGATGGCCTGACATAAGAGTGGAAGCATGTAATTCTATGCAATCAAGTTTCCTCTGACTCTTTATGGCCTGAAATCAATTTTAAATAGAAACCAAATCAAATAGCTGTATTTTTGTTTGTTTCAAAACAGGAAGACCGGGGAAAAATGAGGGACCTTTTCACACCCCAGTTTAGATGGACAACATTGTTGCTTTGGTTTATATGGTAAGAGGAGATATAAACTGTTCAATGCCAGCATGCTTATGTATGTTTTTCAATGGATGCATTTACAATATCACTAAAATGGAGCAAATCCCACTCCCCTCAAACCTGCATTACACTGTAATTTCTTAAACCACCAAATAACATTCACTCAAGATCCAGTGGCCTATTCATTTTCTGGATGGAAGTAGGAACCATACTTTCAGAGAGTATTTAATGGAAGTCCTCACTTCTGTTCGGTTCCATTTTGATTCACATTGCTTATCTTATATGTCTGACCATCTCAGACTTCCTCTCTCATTTCCTTCCTCGCAGGTTTTCCAATGCCTTTTCTTACTATGGGTTAGTTTTATTAACTACAGAGCTCTTTCAAGCAGGGGATGTCTGCAGCAGTGAGTATTAGCCCTTCTCTTCTTTCTAAATATGCCCTGTAGATGAGAGAAAAAAGGTGGGATTCCTTTTATTGGACCAGCTTCTGCTGAAGACTTGGAAAGGGTCACAATTTCTAGCACACACTTTAGGAAACCTTGTTAAGAGTTTGTTAATTTTGAACATAAGTCAGCTACTGTACCCTGCTTGCTGCTTGAGGCATAGGGGTGCTGTGGTGGCCAAATCCAAGTTGTGAAATAGCAGTGGAGCCTGCAAAGGAGGCTTATTAGAGGCAAGTATTTATTCTTCTTGAATAAAGAGTGATTCCATAAATGTGACTTTCCAGATTTGCCACTGCCAGGCCTAATTAGGTCTGAAATAGAAAATTGCCAGCTGCCATAGGGCCTCTGGGTGCTTGAAACGTAAAGAACTGCTGGGGGAAAGATATTGCATAGAAATTCAGCATCTTTTCTGTTGCAGTTTGTTGTGTTATTGTCAGTGTTTTAACTGTATAAAGAAGATCTTTAAAACTCCTTGAAAATTAGATTCCCCTAGGGAGAGTGTTACTGTATTCTGAACACATTCAATTATGGAACACACCCTGCCGGTTGGGAAATTATACAAAGGGGATGGGTATTGCTATGAGAAGGTATCAATTCAGGACTTGTCTAGCAGCCTGGGAGTAGAATGAGAAATCCAACTTTGGATACTAAAAAAATGTGGGTAGTTATTGAGAGATAGTGTGGTCTAGTGGTTAAAACGTAGGTCTGTGGTGTAGGTAAGGTATTATTATCCCCATTTTACAGGTGGGGCTACTGAGACACAGAAGGCGACATCACTAGCCTGAGATCACAGAATCCTGTTCTGATTTTAAAAAATAGTGTAAATCATCAGTCTTCAGGTCAGGGTTGCATCCTACTAGAAGCAAGACTGCTTAGGAACTGTTTGGCTTTGGCTAGGTGTTCTGGGTACAATACATTCAGGTAAAGTGCACCTGCTGTGCTGCTGAATTCCAGCCACATCCACTCCACTGATTTCAGCAGCAAGTTTACAGAATCACAAAAGCACAGCAGGTGTATGGGAGAATCAGCAGAGAAGAGATTACTTAAAATATCACAAATGCTTCTTCTTTCTCCTCCCACAGTTTCCAGTAGAAGGAAAGCAGTTAAAGCAAAATGCAGCCTGGCCTGTGAGTATCTGACAGAGGAAGACTACACTGATCTGCTCTGGACCACTTTATCGGAGTTCCCAGGTAAGTGACCGTATAAGTGCCAGTGCATCACTGCATGGAGGCTGTGACGGGTTAGATCACAGAACCTCCCTTGGAAACTGCCAACTGATGTGCCAGGCCTACTTCTGCCCCTGCTTTCTCTGCCAGCTCGGGACCCCAGCACCCTGTCTTGCTGAGCCAGACACGCCCATCTGCAGCTTTGGGGCAAGTAATGCAGACCCTGGGTCTGTGTTGGAGCAGACGGGCGTGTCTGGCTCAGCAAGACAGGGTGCTGGGGTCCTGAGCTGGCAGGGAAAGCAGGAGCAGAGGTAGTCTTGGCACAGCAGGTGGCAGCTCCCAAGGGGGGGTTCTGTGATCTAACCTCTCACAGAGGCTTACTGCAGAAGCAGTCTCTGGGAAGTGTCTTGAGAAGCCACAGTGGCCAATCTGGTTATGGCTCCAGTCCAAACCGCAGGCCATGTATTCTGAGGAAGAGTAACAATTCAGTAGGATTTTATCATCCAATGAATTTCTGTTGAAGCAGCAGAGTCATATAAACTTTCATCCAGGCGTTGGCTTTCCAGAATTATTTGTAAAGGATCCTGGGTATGGTTACTCAGTGTTGGACCTTCCCAGCCTTGTACACCATCAGAGCCATGACTTTTAAAGTCACAATTATTTAAATGAGCAGTGTGACAATAGTGCAAGAAAGATCGGTGACATATGGTAGCAATATGAATATTGTTCCATTAGACGTATGACTACATCCCTAGGTACTAATCGGCTTGAGATGGCCTATCACAAGGCAGTGATTCAGGATATTATCACTGCTCTGGATTAAAATCTCAGTGACAAATCCAGCTCTGGTGTGAGTGCAGCTCCAGTGCCTGTGTTGTACATGTTTTGTCCATAGGAAAACCCCTTCCCTTGGATTGCCAATCTGGCTCCTTTCACTTGCAACAGATTCACACAAAAAGGAAATAAATTACAAAGCCAAATAACATTGTGTGGTAATTGCTGGATGCTGCAGCTCGATCTGAACTCATTCTACAGATGTGGGCCAATCAATTTCTCTTCCCATACAGGTGTTCTGGTGACCCTCTGGATTATTGATCGGATAGGCCGTAAAAAAACCATGGCGCTGTCCTTTTTTGTCTTCTCGTTTTGTAGTCTTCTGTTGTTTCTCTGCGTTGGAAGGTACGCAGCACAAAGTGAAAACTAAACCCTGATCCATTTACTCTTCCATATGGGACAATAGGTTGAAAGTGATGGTTTTAAGAGCCAAGAATTGACCAAGTTAATTTGTGAAAAGATTTCAAAAGGAAAGTTAGGCTTTTCTCTACAGAGTGTTTAGAAGAAAAATAAGAGAAGCGGGAGGGGAGAAAGCCTGTCTTCTCCAAAGTCCTGTGTTCAGAATACACCAAAGGGGATAATAGTTGACATCAAAGTAGGAAATAGCTCTCTGAAAAAAGTTCTAAATCAAGTCTTGTGCAGTGGGTCTCAACTACCAGTACATGTAGTAATGCTGGTACCTCTAGTTTTGCAATTAGTTATCTAGTTATCCACTTGCCAAATGAATGATGAACCTCTGGGCTGGGCTCCACTGCTGTGTACCTGCCTCCCATTCAGTTACTCGTGCCAATTCGCAGCAGAGCTTGGCCTTTAATTGTGAGACTGGGGTTCAGAGCAGTCTAAGCTGTGTTATGGATTAGAATGTGCAATTACAGGGCAGGCGATGGGCACTGACTAGTGAAGTTGAGGTCTTGGCCAGGAAAATTGGTACATTTGACCTAAGAATCTGGAAATTACTGCACTGATGGAAGGAACCTGTATTTTGGCATTGCAGCCAGTTAGGGCCCAATTTTCCAAAGAGCTCAGGGCTAAATTTTTGACCCAGAGGCCAGATTTTCCAAAGTGCACAGTACCCAGCATCTTCCATTGTGACACTTATGGCCAGATTTTCACAAGAGCTGAGTGCCCACCATTGACTCAGTGTGCTGAGCTCTTTGGAAAATCTGCCTCTGATTGTGAGTGTTAAGCCTTTTGGAATATTTTGGCCTTCCTGTCACTCTGGGGCTGGGGTGGGAGGGGGCACAGAAATGGCATCTTAGTTGTTGCTGGACTGTCTTGTGTAGAGAGAGCTCCTAGAACATTTTCGGGCACTGTATAAATAATAATAATAAATCCTAAGAATATGAATAAATAACCAAGTGTGTCCAATTTCACACCTTTACACAGGAAACCCACAGCCTGATTCTGATCTCATTGACTCCAATTGTACTCCAGTTGAGTTATCTCAGTGTCAGACTAGTGTAAGGTCAATTATTTAGTGCATATTTTCCTCATCCAAATATCTTTAGGCCGGGACTAGTACATGTAATTTACTTCACTCGTCACTGGCTGTTAATAGTGTTCCGTCGAAATGCAGACTCTTAGAAAAGCCCAGGTGTCTGTAGTGATCACAGATTTTTTTGAACTGTCCTTGTATTAAAGGCCAGAAAAATGGAGGAGGGTCAATAAAAATAAAATGGATCTAGCTAATAAAATTTAGCATCTTTTTTTAATTGCTACTTGTCTCTAAATTCAAATAAAAACTGTACTGAACAGTCCAACCCCTGCTCTCCTTATTCTCACAGAAATGTTCTTACTGTGCTGCTCTTCATCGCAAGAGCTTTCATTTCAGGAGGATTTCAGGCAGCTTATGTTTACACTCCTGAGGTGAGTAAGGTCATTTTTGTAACAAGAAGCTTTAATGGGAATGAGGCCCTGGTGGGACAGCTGAATTTTATGATCTTCTCATAATAGGCCTTATACAGGCTACAATTTCTTGAGCCATTATGTTGTCTGAGTGTTATAGACCTGACAGAACTTACATGTAGTATCGCTCTTTGATAAAGAGATGTAAGGTAGGAAGAGAGCTGTATCCTGGGGTTAACGTGGTGATGCTTTGTCTACAGGTTTACCCAACAGCTACTCGTGCTCTGGGCCTAGGAACGTGCAGTGGAATGGCCAGAGTGGGAGCTTTAATAACTCCATTTATTGCACAGGTAAAACTCCCTCTCTTCCAAACATTTTAGTAGCACCGGAATGCGATGGAGAAAACAGCCTTTCTGTATTAAGGGCCAGTTGATGGCAGTCCTCACCCAGGGCCGGTGCTACCGTTAAGGCAAACTAGGCGGTTGCCTAGGGCGCCAAGATTTGGGGGGGGGAGCTAGCGCAGGGCTCCCCACCCCAGCTCACCTCTGCTACACCCCCTCCCAGAACGTGCCGTCGCTGCTCCACTTCTCCCGCCTCCCAGGCTTGCGGCGCTAACCAGCTGTTTGATGCCACAAGCCTGGGAGGGGAGGAGAATTAGAGCGGGGGTGGCGTGCTCAGGAAGGAGGCGGAGCAGAGGTGAGCTGGGGTGGGGAGCTGCCGCATGGCTCCCTGGGGGGAGGAGCTGGCATGGGGGGGGGACTCAGGGCGGGGGGGGAGCTGGCGCGGGGGGGCACCTCAGGGCGGAGGGGGGGTGGGGAGCTGCCGCAGGGCTCCGGGGGGGGCGCGCGCAAGGTGGAAGTTTCACCTAGGGCGCGAAACTTCCTTGCACCGGCCCTGTCCTCACCCAAGTATGTTGGAGTGGAGGAAGTATGTTGGTGCCTGTCAGAGGGTGAGCTAGCCCTTTAAGGGAGAGCTGGACTCAGCCTCTCCTGTGACTGATTTACCTTTCAATCCAGGGGTCACATGATGGGAGCATGTGAGTAGGAATCAGGCCTGCTGGGGGATGGAAGGACAGTCTGAGGTCAGTTGTGGGAGAGTCTCAAAGGGTAAAGGGGCTGTGTTAGTGGTTCCATGCAGGTGGCTTGGGGAGTGCAAACCTGCAGGGAGCAGGAGCTGGCTAAGAAAGGTGGGGGGAACAAGCCTCAGCAGGGACAGGACTAAGAACCCTGCACCAAGGGCCGTGCCCTCACAGAAGGCTGCGTGGAGGACTTGTGGTGCTTTGAACTTTATGTTAATGAATCAGACTGCTGAAGGGGAGGGTTATTGTGAAAATATCCACAGGGAGAGGTCTGACTAACTGGGGAGGAAGGGAAACTGAGGCAGTGGGGGCACCTGAAGCCAAACCAGGTTAGCCCCTAATGTAGTGCCCTTTTCCCACCATTGCTCCCACACAGTAGAGACCATACATGACAGTGTAGGGTGCCATTAACACTGCTCATAGTGATCAGTAACTCAGGAGGATGTAGGCTACAAGGGTAGGGCCTGGCCATTGCCCCATTATCTCTACACATTGGGAATTGACTGGACATGTGTGCTAGATGTCTGCTCTCCCCACTGCATGCCAGGAGCCCTGCACCTTCTTGAGTCTCCACAGGCATAATGCACTCAAAAACCCACACTTGGGTGGCCGACCTCTTCCCATGCTATCCCAAGGGATGCAGATTCTCAGAGTGTCACAGAGCCTGAAGTGGATTCCATCTGTAGTAGTAGTCACCATACCACTGAAAGGGGATTGTTGCATTGGAGAGGGTGTGTGCAGGGCAACCAAGATGGTAACAGGCCTCAACTTTTTTCTGATCTTTGAACCTTAAGAGAGATGATCCATTTCTCATAAGAACATAGGAACAGCCATACTGGGTCAGACCAACGGCCCATCTAGCCCAGTATCCTGTCTTCTGACAGTGGCCGGTGCCATATGCTTCAGAGGGAATGAACAGAACAGGGCAATTTCGAGTGATCCATCCCATCATCCAGTCTCAGCGTCTGTCAGTTGGAAGTTTAGGGACACTGAGGGCATGGGGTTGCATCCTTGACTTTCTTGGCTAATAGCCATTGATGGACCTATCTTCCATGAACTTATTTAATTCTTTTTTGAACCCAGTTATACTTTTGGCCTTCACAATATACCCTGGCAATGAGTTCCACAGCTTGACTGTGCATTGTGTGAAGAAGTACTTCCTTTTGTTGTTTTAAACCTGCAGCCTATTGATTTCATTAGGAGACCCCGCGTTCTTATGCTATGGGAAGGGGTAAACAGCACTTCCCTATTCACTTTCTCCACACTATTCATGATTTTATAGACCGCTATCATTTCCCCCTTAGTTGTCTCTTTTCTAAGCTGAAGTGGAATATCGGAGACTTTAAAGTGATGTAATATTAAAGTCCATAAAGAGGCATTTTTCACACTAGCCAGAGGATCAGAATAAGCAGGGAGCTCAGGCAAGATTTCTTCATTCAAAGGGCAATAACAAAAACAAATGGAATAAGCAGCCACAGAGGGTGATTGAAGTAGAGACTATTGATGAGTTCCAGACACTGACATATATTTCTGTTAGCAATGGATCTGAGCCACGAAGTTCAGAGCTGAACCTTCCCAAAGCGGGGATTGTTCAGCGATGGGGTTTTCATTCCAGTGCATCAGAACTTGCTGGAGAAGGAAGAGACTGAAGGACCCATTGAAAAGGGAGGGAGACAGTAAAAGTGAGAGAACTGACAAATGGGTCAGTACATGAAGTCTGAGAAGCTATTTTCTGTTCCTCATTTTATTTGTGTGGTTGCAAATCACTTTCATGAGACTCCTTAGAGAGAGGGTAGCCTGGTGGTCCAACTACAGGACTGGGAGCCAGGAAGTCCTAGCTCTGACACTGGACTTGGGCAAGTCACTTAATTTCTCTGCCATGGTTTCCCTATCTATGAAGTAAGGATAACATTAGCCTACCTCAGATGGGTGATGTGAATCCTAATCCAAGGTATTTTGTGTGTATTTAAGGGATAAGTATTATCTAAAAAGAAAGAAAAGTATGTAATATAGTGGCTTTTAAAAAGTGATGTTTTCCCCTAAAGGAGTTAACATTTCTACTCCAGTCTCCAAATTTTTGTTTTCTTTTGCAGTGGATTCAGTTAATCTTTTCTTACCTTTTCACTTACTTTCCCCTAGGTGATGCTGGAATCTTCAGTCTATTTAACTCTGGTGGTTTACAGTGGATGCTGCCTGTTGGCAGCCGTGGCTTCCTGTTTTTTGCCCATTGAAACAAAAGGGCGTGGTCTGCAGGAGTCCAGCCACAGAGAATGGGGACAAGAGATGGTTGGGAGAGGATCCCACAACATGGGAGTCACCAGGTCAAATTCTGGATCACAGGAATGATAGGACATGAGCCCCCCCGGCCCCTTGCAAGGAAGGATGAAACAAGCAAGAATTGTATTTTTAAAAACCAAGCGTATAAAGCCGACCGTGCAGTCACTGCCAATGTCAGGTGTCAAAATGCAGGAACTTTTGATTTGGACCTAAGCAAATTGTGTCTTTACTACTCTTTGCTCACACTCATAAAAATTTACTTGTGTAACGAGAGACATTTGATCAGGACGTCATTTGAAGTTCAGAGAGAAGGGCTTTTTTAATAGTCTGTTGTGCTTGCATGGTCAGATACTGAGCTTAAAATGTCCTGTGTCAAGCAAATAGCTAACTGAATGCAATTCAGTATCAGCTGTAAAATTAAAAAAAAACAGTACTTTTGATGCCTAAAAGCAAAAGATTAATATTTACTTTGTACCTGGCATAACACACGGTGGGTTCCATACACTACAGAATAGGGTTTTTAAATGAGATGCCTGCCTTGCACTTTTTAGTCATCAACAACAACATGTTGTAACAGCAAACCAACCAATGCTTTCCAGTTCCCTTGCCTATAAGTTCTGTTCCTTGGAAATTACCAGGCACTGAGAAGGTTGTTTGGCACTTATCTTGAGTGTTTGCTTTCCTCAAGGCAGAGTAGTTTGAGTCTGTGAAGAGTGCTGTTGGATGCAGAGATGGGACACTATATGAGAAATGTAAATTCTAGCAGTTTGGAACAGAATTTAACTTTTCTAACATTGCCAGAAGCATTGAGCCCTCTGTCTGTTGCATTGGTGAAGACTGCTTCAGCTGTCCTGATGTCTCTGTGTGTGTGGAGATGCACGCTGTGGTTTACTGCATGGGTCCAGATATGTTTCTGTTCAATTTGCATAAGTACGTTCCCATAGTGATGTAGCCAATGCCTATGACACACATGTCTTAATCTGAACAGCTGCTTGTAGCACTTTCGATGGAACTGCCTTCATGGGTCTCCCAACAGGAGCAGGTTCTCTGTCAGCTGGGCAGAACTTTAGGGTAGCTGCCAGTTGTACATGGAATGTAATGGCAAGTTATGAAGGAATGTAATTGGCATCACATCTTAAATGAGAAGTCGTCCTGGGAAGAGCTATACCAGTGTCATCAGCAGAAGATTGACTCTCCCCCAGTAATTTTGATGTAGTCGATGCAGTTCTTTCCCTCACCACAGGGAGTGATATAGTTCAGGTGAGGACAACTCAATTCATATGTACTATCTATATAGCCTTTTGATTTGTAAGGAATCTGTCTGTAAATGGGGATTCAGATTTCAAAACTTGATGGATGTTAAGCAAAGAAATGTGAAACAAAATCAGACAGTTATCATCCATGGGTCTTGGTATTTTTCCAGAAATCCAGCCTATGGAATACACTATCAGATGTAACTGAAGGTACTTAATTCTAGTCACTAGGCCATGGGAAGCAATACATTTTCAATAATATGTGTGGTCAGTCATTTCACAGAAATATAGTGTTGTGCATGCTATGGATTTGCACAAGACCATATTTTAACTACATGGTGGACCAAGCCGTTCCCTATAAAGTCCTTTTCTCTGGGGCTAGAATAGTTCACTGAGTCTGCCAATGGGTGCAAAATAAGAGAACACAATCTACATTCAACTTTCACTTACAGAAATGCAGAGCTATTGCACAGTATAACTCTCCAAGATGTACTAGGCTGTTTAACTTATACCATTATATGAAATTATATATGGGAACTTCCTTAAAGGAATTTGAAGATCTCCAAACTACCAGGAATGGCCAAATCAACTGGTGGCATTCTTCATGGAGGCATCTTATGGTGCAGGAGGTGTAAGACTGACAAGGGACCCAAAGTCTATATAGTCACCTAGCATTAAAAGATGGTGGTTACAATGAAGCACTCCAGAAATAGTGGGCTGGTCTGAACAGGTGAATGTTACATTTTCATTTAAAATGTAATTCAGTTCAGAGATATCCAGCTTTACACGTGTTTGATGGCATAGGAGAATGTTGTCCATTTCTAGTACTAACACTTTACATTGGTATGAATATCTCTGCCTGTCTATTAGTTCTGTATTCAGTGTTGACTCTCCAATATGCTAAAAGTTCCAATCAATCTAAAGCAGGGGTTCTCAAACTTCCTTGCACCATGACCCCCTTCTGACAACAAAAATTACTACAAGACCCCAGGAGGGGGGACCGATGCCTGAGTTCGCCCATGCCCCACCGCTCCGGGCGGGGGGGCCAAGCTGAAGCCCAAGGGCTACATCCCCAGGCAGGGGGCCTGTAACTTGAGCCCTGCCGCCAAGGGCTGAAGCCCTTGGGCTTCGGCTTTGGCCCTGGGTAGTGGGGCTCGGGCTTCAGCCCCAGGCCCCAGCAAGTCTGTCAGCCCTGGCCACCCCATTAAAATGGGGTCGCAACCCACTTTGTGGTCCCGACCCACAGTTTGAGAACCGCTAAAAGTGAACAGAAAGTACTCTTAACTAGCAGACAATGGGAATAGTTCCTTCTCATCTCCTCGCCATTCAGATTCTAACTGGATATCCCTCCCTTGTGTATTATGCAACTGGAGTGGCTCAGTGCTGCCCTCAAACTCATGTGGCACACCTGCTTGTTTACCTGCTGCTCTCACCTGGGGTAATGCACACAAGATATACAGCATGTTTCTGAGGGGAGAAACAAGCCCTGAATGGTTTTAGATTGCATATTGTAACATTCAGATAGCCAGAGTGCAACTCGTATTAGCTTTTGGATTCATGAGCACAGCTGTGTAAGGTGGTCCCTGAACCTTGCAATGAAAACACTAGATAGGGCCTGAGCCTGGTCTGTAATTTGGTACCTGTAACCAGTTGCAAGCACAAATGATAGAATTTAGATCCCTACCTGATGGGAAGCATGGTTAGACATCCAACTTCTATCATTTGTGCTTGCAGTTAGTTGCACTGGCAGTTAGTTGGATGCCCAGAATTGGAGACTCTTTTGAAAACTCGATTCATTGTAAGTATGTGTTAGAGGAGAGAACATATGCATGAAACCTACAGCCTCACAGGATTGCTGTGTTAACAGGCTAGCTAATGAGCCTTTTAGCTTGCTATTGAGCTCCTCCTCTACTTAAAAATCTACTTCTGCCTTTCAAATGATCATATGCACACACTGCTTTGATTTTTGAGTCAGCATTCAACAGTTTGAAGATGTGACATTGCAATGGCCTTCAAAATGTGCATTCAGAGAGTTTTATGTGAAGTGTATGTGTGTGTGTGTGTGTGTATGTGTGTATTTATATACACACACTTCCAATAAAATATTTCATTTTAATAGATATTTATAGGCTATGCAAAGGCTTTTAATCCTGTTGAGAAGCTGGTACCTGTTTAACATATGACATTTACAATATTATAAAAAGCCATTTAGAGGCATTTTTGCTTTTCGTTTTATATAAATGCTGCATTGAAAAATGTACCTTGTTATAAAAATACCAGGATCGGCCCTGCTGAGGTAACTATAATTCATAGGCCTTCAGTCAAGAACAGCGGTCCCTACCTGAGGCCTGATGGAAAGCCCATTAAAGTCAGTAGGAGGCTTTCCACTGACTCCTGTGTGCTTTGAATCAGACTCCAGGTAAAAGGGGACAGGATCAGGCCCTTAAGAGCTGAATCTGTGTCACTGAAGTCAATAGGAGTTTTGCTACTGACTTGAGTGGGAGCAGGATCTGGCCCTTAAGCAGCTGAAGTGAGTGAGTGTCCCTGAATGATGTTGTTAATAATGGAGAAGGACGTTCCAGCCTGTCCATTGAGAAAAGCTGAATAACATTTGGGTTAATGCACTATAGCCTATAAATAGTCACGTCATATTTTGTTAATATGGCAACATTATTAATGTATATAATTAAGCTTCCAAAGATTCTGTTTTAAACACTGTTGTGTATTTTTCACTGGGGAAGGAATTAATATAGCTAGTTCATTTTAAAAAATAAAATGAGATCATTTTGAATTAAACTTAGGAGCAAACAGAATTCTGGGGCTCACAGATATGTTAACTGTCCAATTAATTAATGTGCAGAGCTGTTGTGGGGAATGTAATTCTCCAAGCATGCTTTGACGAGTGATTTAGTATTCCTAAATGCTTGCTGAAGGAACATTGAATGTTATCTTGTGTTTGAATGTACAGTTTCTAAGCTGGATACATTTTAATGTTTAAAAAACTTTGTGTATATTGAGCTTGTTGTACAATATTCTTTTTGTTCCTATGTTAATAATGCAAGACTGGATAGTTTGATTCCACACTTGATATTTTATGTTGAATAAATTAATAGTTTTTACAGTAATGATGCTTTTGCTGCCCTAGATGTGTAATCCATTATGGGACCTTGATAACTGCAGCTGTTATGAAGGGTCAGTAGTTTCACAGGATATTTGTGTCCTGATTTTTAGATATCCTAGACATCTGAAACTCCCACTGATTTCAGTTGGATCTGTGGGTTCTAAAAATTAGACCCTTAATTGTGTATTTGTTTCACACTTGAAGGGATACTGCCAGGTGAAAAATTACACGTTTTCTTAACTCCTTTATGAATAACCCATAGCTTATTAAAACTGAAAGGGCTTTAAAGACTTGATTTATTTTTCATTATTTAAGATCTTTGTTTACTTTTTGAAATGCACGTAGCTTGCACAATGAGAATAGACTGTCTGTTTGTCTGTAGTAACTTTCTAGCAGGTTCCACTGTCATGTCCTCAGTGCCGCATACACTGCAAAGGAATGTTTATTGGTTAAACCTTCCCATTCAGATTGTATTTGATGGAAACGTACTGGCTTTAGATTTTGCAAATGATTATTTTTATAAAATTTCAGGCCATATTTGACCTGACACTGTCCCTTTAACCCTAAAATGATTTATTCTCCTTCTGATGTCCGGTAATTCACAGATGGAATTTCCTTCATGTCTGGGTCAAAATGACCAATGGGCTTCAAGCACTCTGTAACCTGAGGTTGTACATACTTAATGTGCAGCTACAGTGAAGCCACAATCCATCTGGAAGGAGACCTCTATCTGTTGGTGCAGGAGTAAGCAATCGCTACCGAATGGGACTGGGTTGTGACAGTAGTGTCTGGGAGTGGGCAGGAGGTTACGCTTTTGGAGGTTTCTCTGAACTTACTGGACTCTCAGGCCATTTCTGAGGCTCTGACATCACTTCTTCCAGCTCCATATGACCCTCCTTTGCTCCCAGGGGACATATTTATTGACATTTGACCTACTTCTGGCTTTGCTTCATGACAGGGTGTAATTGTTGTGGAGAACTGAGAGGCAAACAGTGCTGATTGGCAGCCCCAGGAGATTGGGATCTTTCGTCTACAGAGCAGGTACAAGATGGACCGTGGCAGTGCAAGCTTCCACCCCACTTCCCCTACTTATGTGCCTCAACCCTGATGTAGGAAGGAAAATCTCCAGTTCGGTTCAGTCCTGGGAATCTCTGTTGAGACTGTTAACAGAGCCTAGAGTTTAAGTACTGATGCTTTGTATACACTGAAATGAACAAATTATCTCAATGACACAGGGTTCCAATTTGTGCCAGCTGGGATTGTGTTTTTAATGGTCACTTGCCCACTAGCAATAATATTTAGCCAACTAGGTAATTTCACGTTATACATTTCAGAACTTTCTGTTTGTCCAGGCCCTAGAATTGTGGCAATTCATCAAATGTTAGTTACAAATTGATAGAGCTAAAATACTGGAAACATGGAATGAAGATCTGGAGTGTTTCTGTTAAGTTAGCACTTCCGACCTTGTCAATCCCCTCACTAACAGGAGAAGCATCGTGCATGGGCACATTTAGATCTGACCTTTAGCAGGCACAAATATTAGAATCTAGCCTTTAAGCCATTAGACTGCAAATAGAATCACACACCTAATCAGCTCTGTTAATATTTGTTAATAGCCAATTTAGGAGCACATTTGTCATCTCAAGCAATGAAGAGTAATAGCTCCCATGTATTTAAGCTCTGATGAACCCAACATTTACTTAGGGCTATATGATGATTTGTTATTGCAGATTTACATTGATGTAACTCTTCTGAAGTCAACTGAGTTAGTTACACCAGTCTGAGGAAGAACAGAATCTGGTCCTTAATATCTCCTATTGACACTAAGTGAAATTGAGTAGATGACTATTTCATTGGATAGTTTCTGTTGAAGTGCTATCACAGATCATTAGGATTCACATTAACCAGTTGTAAACTTTTTCATTTTTTTTAAATCTTGTGATCTTACCCTTGTGATTGTGATTGACAGTCAGTTGGAGCTGAGCACCTAATGTCCATTTGTGCCTTTGAAAATCTCTCCCTTATGAATTATAGCTCACAACCACCCCGTACTGTACAAATGGAGCACTCGTAAAAGTAAAATGACTTGTCCAGAGGGACGGAGGGAGTCAATGTCAAAGCTGAAGTTCCTAGCTCCCAGGCCTATGTTCAGACCTCCTCACTCTGCAAAGGGAATGTTCCATCAAAGGCATCTTTTATTACATCCAGCTGCTCACCACCACCTGGGACATGTGACTGTCATGCATAGGCCTTTAAAAGAGGCAGAGAAGGAGGAAGGGCCGTGGCCACATGCCTTTCAAATTTTCTGGTGCATCCTCCTTAAAGCAACCGGCCCTGCATTCGTCAAGTGGCACAAGCCTAACCAGCATCCTGAACAAGCTGTGTTGGGTGGGATGGGAGCTGGTGGCTCTGAGATTTTCTACTGTTAAGTGAAAGGAGGTAAATGGTGACTCAGGAGACCCTGGCCCACACTGTGAAGATGTACATGAAGAATGAAACCCAATGGGCTAGGCTTGGCAGTCTGCAGCCTGACAGCGTTACAGTGAGAAGAGCCCCACACTCCTAATGGGGTTACACATTACCATGGCAACCACTGGGACTAGTCTTGAAGATGGGAAGGGCCCCATATTTGTAGACAAGGCAGCAGAACTGGGTTCTGAGGGGACTTCGCACTGTAATGCTGAATGCTGGACACAGCCTTCTTGGAGAGTGCTCTCCTTTGAGCACTCTCTGGTCTTTTGAGTTGGGGGCATTTTCTCTTGACCACTGGGTGGCCAAAAGGTACCTTTCCTGCATCTTATGCCTCCTGATCTGGACCCTGACCAGACCAAACTGAGGGAGGAGAGACCAGGCCGGAGCAAGCCAACTCATTGCACAACACCTTGCTGATGACAGCCCTAGTTCTGCACAGGATATACCCCACCCCAAGGCCTTGTAACCTCCTGGCAGCCCCGTGTGCAATCTGTACAGCAGGTGCAATTTAACAAGAGTCAGACCTTTTCACAAGCTAATGTTTCCAGTGATGTACCAAGGTGAAAAGAAATGAGAGACTGAAGTGCCAACGTCTATTTTAGGTGCAGGTGCAGCTACTCTGCCTATCATCTCTGCTATATGTAGAATTTGGCACAAACAGAGCCTGAGTTCCCTGAGGATGTTCCCTTTGCTGCTATATAAATTATCTGAAAACCCTGTCTTTGGGAACAACGTGTCTAGCAGTAGAACGTGTACAATAGCCAAATGCTTTAGTCCCAACTTCAATGTAAGAAAAACTACTCTGCCTTCAGCATGTATCTTAGACCCGCTGCTACTTCCGCAGGAGTTCGAGAGCCTCTTTCCATTAAGGAGCTTTTATCTCTTGGGCAAGGCTTACAAATCTAACTATGTGCTGGCTGGCTGAACAGCAAGCTAAGACCTCAGCTGACATTGGATCAGCTTCAGGTCCTGTCCAGCAACGCTAACACATCTCAGAGGCCAGCGAAGAGTTAGCTGAACTCCGTCTGCCCTTTGGAGACTGACCTAGCAGTGTCTGGGTGCTTCACTACAGGGACCATCTACAATAACACAGGTTTTATTTATGTTTCCATGGTGTAGTTTATAGGAGAACAGAGCAAGGATGAGCCAGCCGCCTGGCAAACAGTAGCAACAGGGAGTTAATTGGTAACAATCCAAAAACTCTACCCTAGAGACCAGTCTTGGAGCTGCTGGGGGGCATCAAACAGAGAACATGCATCACTGAGTTATTTCTTTCTGCCTTTGCCCCGCGACTTCCTAGCTACTGGTGTTATGGTTGGACATGTGACTGCTGCACACAACCAACAGTTTCTTCCCATCCATCCTCTACTATTGCTGTGGGCCTATCGCAGATTTGCCATGGAAAAAATGTGAATGATCATTAGAGTATTTCTGTTAAATCAAAGGTGGGACTGTGGTGGTCGGGCCAGCTTCTTTTCTTCTAGAATCCTTCCGAAGATCCTGGCGGCTTCCATGGCACAACCCCAGTGGATGGTGAGTCCGAAACCACCGTGGCCATAGTTGTGTATCACCTAAAAGAGATGGAAATGTGGATGTGGAAAAGCCACGGCAACTTAAACGCTGGGGTTCAAATGCCACAATGTAACCCTGCAAAATAGTAAACTGTTCAAGAGGATTCCAATCAGCAGCTACAGTTCTGAGGCCAGGAGAGCTTCACAGCTGGAGGACGACAGCCCACGACAGGGTCTGGACTACATCAGAATGCACTAGAATTGGATACTAGGTAAAAACACATCCCAGTTAGTTGTTTTTCTCTTTCTCCTGTCATCACCTGAAAGCGATTAAGCCCCCAATGCTGCAAGCTGGTCCTATGGCCTAGCGCAGAGATGTCTCTGTGCAGCTGAGAGCTACTGTGGCAGTTTGCCAGGAACCTGGGGCCTGTACCTGATTTACATGAAATGGAGCAGCTTGCAGCTGCCCTTGTCTTTAATCTGGAGAGAGATCCTGCACAGCCCAGAGCCTGCATCTACCACAGAGCCCTCATGTCAGAATCACCTTCCTGACCACAACTGCTCTTTAAATCTGGAAGCTTTGGGATGCATAGTGAATTCACTCATGGCAAGTTCCCTCCCGCCCCATGTACTGGGCCAGCATCTGGCTTTGGGCAGGGAAACAACTGATCTTTGAGTGGTTCACAACATGTCGCTCTGTTTTCAGGTTTATTCAGCAATCTCCTGGTTGAAGTCACGATAGCCTTGGCCACAGACAATCAGAGCCTGATCCAAAGCCTACTGAAGACCAGAGAGAGTCCTGTTGAGGGCTCTGGATCAGGTCCTTAACAGCTACCTTCAGTGCAGCTCTTCACCCTTTAGAATCACAGCAGCATCCACGGCGCTTACGGTCGTGTTCCTGCAAGTACAAACTGTGATACCCAACTTCTTATTGGTGCCTGCCACGGTAAATTACTTTGTTTCAGCAGGAGAATGACTCAGGATCAGGATCAATAACCAAACGTATGTCTTCTACCCAGATGATGTAGAGAGGATGTGATGATAAAAGAACAGAGTGATCTATAAATTAATTTGAATACTGCACTGCTTTGCGCCATGCTAAGGGTCTCAATTAATATGCTGGTTTCTTTCCAAGAATCCTAACTTGGAATAATCTCCAGCTAAATTGAATATATTTTAATCAAATTTAATTACATTTCACAGTCGCCGTCTCTATTAGAGCTTTAATCTCTTCTGCAGAGCTTTGCACACATACACACCCAATCAAATCACAGAGTCCCAATACAGGCCTGCCAACGGAAATTAAAATGAAATCCCTGAGGAGTGATTGGGGCATAAACAAAATGGGGCTGCACAGAGGGCCCTGAGAACGGATGGCACATATAAACTTGGATTCCTAGAGCTCCTTCATCACAAGATGCAGATAAGCAGGTACATTTTAAGGGATGTTATCCTGGTGAACTTTTAACACACAGGACAAATTTTAGAAACTGGAGTGCCCAAAATTAGACACCTAATTCCACATTTAGGCACTTAAAGTGGTGTGATTTCAGAGGTGCTAAGTAACTACAACTCTCATTCATTTATTTTTACAATTCTGTGCCAGATTTCAAGTTACTAAACTGGGTCCCTGTCCACTCAGCCACTAGATGTGTTTTAAACTGGGAATCATTGGAATAAATCTGAGGGTGGCCGATAATCCTTACGACTGACGTTTCATGGTGTTTAAGTTGGTAACATGGATAATGATCTTTGAGAGCCTTAGAAGCTGGTTTAGGGTCAGATGTTTCTGACGGGAGACAAAGGCTCACTTGCAAAAATGCCACAGGCTTTGAGCTCCAATTTTGTAAAATCAGCCCCTTAGTATACACACCCACTTTCAGCATGAAGGGAGTAGATTCAACACAAAAATATGAACAACCCTGCATATTTTAAGCGGAGCTGACCTCTATAGTCTGCATGAAAACAAAGCAATGTGAGTGGAATGTTGATGCTTCGTTACCATCATCCAAACGAAAGTGCAAAACTAATTTAGCAGCTAACTGGTTATTCTATGGCAGAGGAGCCGCGTGATTGATCTGACAAAACGTATTGCTTCAAGTGCCATTACATAGGACTCCAGCGGATTGCTACGTACAGAACGCGGTGTACCTCTGATTGTAAAGGTCCATGACGAACTGCCTCTCTCTCCAACCGAACTGTGTAGCGCACAGGGCGGAAGCCACTCCATTCATCCACAATCTTTGCCTTCTGGAGACAACAACATGTCACTGGTTTTAGCAGTTAAATGTCAATAACACAACTGCATTAAACAACCAATTGGGATGAGGAATTTTGTGGACTCTTGGCCGCTGGGCACAGAACTGAATCTTACCCGCTAACTCAGTTCACATAGTCCAGCCAGAGGCCATCCGACAGGAATAACATTTGATCAGGACCAGCCTAGGCTACGTGAGAGCCAGTTTCACAGAGGCAAAAGGCTCTGGGTCCTGTTACCAACTGTGTGAGCCAGCCAGTGCCCTAAGCTGTTTTTCATGCTGTCCCTAGGTAATTTGGCAGCATTATTGTCAGTCGATGCAAACTGCCACATCTCAACTTCAGACTTTCCTTAACGCAGCACCGCAAAGGGGCATGGGGGATTGTAACGCAGCACCGC
>NW_020664585.1:3978570-3994615 GCF_002925995.2 Terrapene triunguis
TTAAACCTGTGCTGTTTCCCTTGGAAGTCTGCCTTGTCCCCCAGCTATCATGGCTGAGAGCTGAAATAAACCCACTAGAAGGAATTACATCTGCAGCTGGTGATAAGACACCACTTGGAAAACTGTACTTGGGAGCTACAATTGTTCAAAGTTCATATTTACATAGAGGTTTTATGGGTAATCTTGAAATATTAGAGCAAAAGAAAGTGCCCAGAAACATAGCATTCAGGTTACAGCTAAGAAAACTCTCCTCTCCCAAAGCTGGGCCAGGTCTCTGTTCTCCAGCAGAAGTGGAGACCATGCAGCAAGCATGTGTTTGTTTATCCTGAGGCTTAGTTCTCTCTCTGTGTGTCGCTTCCAAACTCAAGACATTAGCTTCCAAAGCACATGAACGCTCCGCTTCAGGAGCCACGTAGGAAGTGCAGGTTACATGCAGGAAACTAAGATTTTAGATGTGTAATGCGGCCAAGGCCTGCCAGTCACTGAATTCAGCAGCTTGGCTGAGTGGCGACTGCAGGATCAGGCGAAGATTTCAGAACTTCACACTAATGTGGAGACGATGATACGAGCAGGGTTTGTCCCAAGGGCTCATTTCTGGTCCTGCTGGTAGTTAACAGGGAAGCCAGACATAGGCTAAGCAAAGGGCTGCCAGTGGTGGAAACCCTTGGGGATAAAACAAATGGCCAAAGCTGCAATTCACACCTTGCAAAGTCGACTGGCGTGGAATGGGATGACATTTCTTCATTGCAGTTGGAATGCAAATTTCTAGGGAAGTCAATTTATTAACCCATTAAAGGCCCAAACCTGCTCCCACTGAAGTCAGCGGGAATGCTGCCAATCCTGCCAGTGATGTCAATGGGTATGTGAAGCGCTGTACAGAAAACGAGGACCCCGAGCACAAGTGCTGAATGGAGTGTAGAAAAAGAACAGGCTCCACACAAACGTGCCTGGCTTCGATGGAAGCTGGGGGTGCTCAGCACGTCTCAGGATCTGGCCGAGGTCTGCTGAAGTAAGGACTATGGACGGCAGGGTTTGCCTGTTGGCAAACAGCAGTGAAGGCGCAATGAACGCTTCTGGGTGTCCCCAGCTTCTACCAGCCCAGGAAGCTCCAAAGCCAAACCTGAACCTTGCTAGACCCAGGGGAGTAAACTGTGAACTTGTGCAAGCAGCCCTCTGAGTCAGTGCAGACCCTGAGAACTGTCTTGCTTTTTTCCATGCATGCCCACTGCTCTCCTCCCACACACCTAATAAAAGGAACATCAGGCAGGGTACAAATCCTAGCCCTGGTTTAATATTTAAAGTGCTCCTGCAAGAACAAGCCTCTGAGAAGGTTTCTGCATTATAGATGTCAGTGGGGAGCCATTTTAGAGTCTTTGTTCTATAAGTAACATTGGTAGAAACATTACTGATACCTGATGGATCCCAGGACCAGGACTGGCTCTAGCGTTTTTGCTGCCCCAAGCAGCAAAAAAAAAAAAAAAAACCGCGATCGCAATTGTGATCGGTGGCAGTCCGGCGGCAGCTCTACCGCCGCATCTTCTACGGCGGCAATTCGGCAGCAGGTCCTTCTCGCCAAGAGGGAGTGACGGCCCCGCCGCCGAATTGCCGCTGAATGGTCGGACGTGCCGCCCCCCTCTTCATTGGCCGCCCCAGGCACCTGTTTGCTACGCTGGTTCCTGGAGCCGGCCCTGCCCAGGACAGTCTGTTAACTGTTACTTACCCAGGTATAATGTATGGTGAGTTATAGATTCCAGATTCAAGATCATGAGTCAGGACAAAATGCTTCACCCAAGGGGCCAGGACCTAAGAGATGAAGAAAACAGAGCAATATAAATCCACAGATATCAGAATTGAACATCTAGGGATTTCTTTGCCCAAGTGGAAAATTGAACTGGCCAAAGAAAGTCAAGCCCTGGCCCAGACACACAAAGGAAGAAATGTCCACTCATCAGTAAACACCAGGAGCAGGGGGTCCTGCCAGGCAATTTCTTTTGTTACATTTATATTATGTTTACACCGCATCATCAGCATTTCTTATAATGCAGCGTCAAGACAGGGGCGGATGGATGGTAGGTGGGTGGGAAGAGGAGTACAAGGGCTTCTCACCTCATATTACTGGGTTTTTTTCAGAATAATAATAATAGCCCTTCAATACTTTGGCCAAGGATTTCACAGCATGTTACATATATGAACAACTGAGCCTCAAACCCACCACCCACATGTTACAGTTGGGGAAAGAGAGGTTTAGGGACCAGCCCACGGTGGCATCGTGAGTCCACAGCAGAACCAGGTCTCTTAATCCTGTGCTTCGGCCACCACACCACACACTTTCATACATCCCATGAGCTGGGCCTAGTGAGTCCAATCATCCAGCAAAAGAAACAAAATCTGGCACCTGCCCCTCTTCCGCCCCCCAGTGCCATCCTCACCTTTATGATTTGTCCTCGGCCTGGCATTAACCCTGGGTCTGGTTGCAGTTCCCCTGCACGGACCCCGGTACAGTTTATTATAACATCCACGCCCTTGGCAACCATCTAACAAGGGAGAGATGCACAGCCATGAGCAGGACATGCAATCTGGGGAGGCAGAAGAACTGTGGTAGACCCACTTGGGGAGCACCCACCACCGGTTCTGCAGTTCTCTTCCAGGTGTCAAAGCCAAGCTGAGCACCTAAACTGCCACCCTCAGTCAGTAATTAATGTGCTAGTCCATAAAGCAGAGAGGGACAAATGCGGCACTCCGATCCTCGGGCACAGCTCCCACTGAAATCCCACCTGTGCACCTGAGGTCGGGATCTGCCACCGCCTCCTCTGAAGGGGACCCCAGGATGGCTATGCTCGCTGCCTGAATTCCTGTCCGCAGGTAAAGGGATAACGAGATCCCAGCACAGCCAGAGCCCTCGGCTCATTTGATATTCTCCTGAGTACTGTGCCAGCCCCTCCTTGCAATGCACATAGCACAGTCCAATGATTGAAAGGCGTAGGGTCTGCCTGAAAGAGGCTCCTGCCCAGGGATAGTTAAGGCTGCTTCTCTGCCCTGACTGCTGCATTCTAGTGAAAGCAAGGAGTTCCCCACAGCATCTCGTTGCTATTACTAAGGCAATCATGCTGTGTGGCGTCTCCCCTGCCCTGCCCCTGCACAAGGCAAATGCTCTCCCCCTCCCGCTCCCTACACTAGGAGTCTCAGACTTGTCTTTCTAAATGTCCAGCCAGCCCTTCCCCGGCAGATTTTCTCCAATTAAATTCCCCGCCAACCTCATGGAAGGATTCAACCTTCTTATGAAAAAACTTGACTCCTCTCTGCTTTAACCTGTAAGAACAAAGTTCATTTGTTAATGACAACTAACAGCAACTGACCAATTCAAACCAGCCACCAGGGAAGGGTTATTACTCTTCATGGACTACCATATACCCAAGTCTTTCTCAATGGCTCTTAAATGGTCTCCAGTCATTACCTCATTTCTTTAATGCACTGGGGACACCACTAATTGACAATCATACTGATCATGCTAAACCATACAGCATATTCCAGACTTTCACATATATTGTAAATGGCTCATCAATTACACATTTTAAAACAAACAAAATCCTTTTCTGTAGCGGAAAGCCAGAGGGGCTGCAATGACGCCCCATTTTCATCTTGCCTTGCTAACTTACTCCATGTTATTTCTTTTCATATACAAAATACGAAGTTAAATCCTAGTGAGGAAAATAGAAAGGAGAATAAACTCTGGCAAATGAAGTGTAAAAATATAATTAGGAAGGCCAAAAAAGAATTTGAAGACCAGCTAGCCAAAGACTCAAAAAGTAATAGCAAAAATTTTTTTTAAGTACATCAGAAGCAGGAAGCCTGCTAACTAACCACTCAATGTGCAGCAGCAGTCAAAAAGGCGAACAGAATGTTGAGAATCATTAAGAAAGGGATAGATAGATAATAAGACAGAAAATATCAGATTGCCTCTATATAAATCCATGGTACGCCCACATCTCGAATACTGTATGCAGATGTGGTCGTCCCATCTCAAAAAAGATATATTGGAATTGGAAAAGGTTCCAAAAAGGGGAACAAAAATGATTAGAGGTATGGAACAACTGCCATATGAGGAGAGATTAATAAGACTGGAACTTTTCAGCTTGGAAAAGAGACGACTAAGTGGGGATATGATAGAGGTCTATAAAATCATGACTGGTGTGGAGAAAGTAAATAAGGAAGTGTTATTTACTCCTTTTCATAACACAAGAACTAGGGGCCACCGAATGAAATTAATAGGCAGCAGGTTTAAAACAAACAAAAGGAAGTATTTTTTCACACAATGCACCGTCAACCTGTAGAACTCCTTGCCAGACAATGCTGTGAAGACCAAGACTTTAACAGGGTTCAAAAAAGAACTAGATAAATTCATGGAGGATAGGTCCATCAATGGCTATTAGCCAGGATGGGCAGGGATGGTGTCCCTAGCCTCTGTTTGCCAGAAGCTGGGAATGGGCGACAGGGGATGGATCACTTGATGGTTATGTGTTCTGTTCATTCCCTCTGGGGCACCTGGCATTGGCCACTTTCGGAAGACAGAATACTGGGCTAGATGGACCTTTGGTCTCACCCTGTATGGCTGCTCTTATGTTCTTATGACCTTTAAGAAAGCTCCATTAAAAGAACATTGTGAAAGTTGCAAAGTTAAGCACTTCAAAGTTAGGAAATGCCAGAATTAAGGTTGCCTGTGCAACCTTAATTCAGCCCCTCAGAAGCTGCATTATGATATAGTCTTTAATTACATGATCACATACTATTTTCTCATGTTTTTTTAAGGAACAAACTGGAAAAAAAGAAAAGAAAAAGAAATTGATCATTTAGACCCCATGGATCCCTAATACATATGGATTTTTTAAACATAGGCAAAGCAACATGTTTTTCCCGAATTTCATCCTTGGAAATGGCTGAACTGTTTTTGCTAAAACTTTCCCAAAATATTCAGCCTGAGGCAGACAGCCATCATGGAAAATATCAGCCCAAACAGCTAAAGTCTGGCAAAGTTATGAGTAACTGAAAACAAGGTCTTATAATGAAAATTGTCAGTCAACATTAACCATAGGCAGTACTACCATCTAAAATACATCAAGCAACTTTGTGTTAAAGAAGAATCTTGAATAATATTTGATGTTTTCCCCCTTTTGTCTGAATGAAAATGGAATTTTCAAAATTATTTATAAGTAGGCTGATGGGTGAACTGAGTAAAAAAAGCTGCTTTTTATTCACCCTTAAATCTACAGATTACTGCACAAGTCTAAAAATGGGGGCACAACCCAACTGTAGCAGAACAGAAGAAAGAGAATAGGCTGGCACTCACCTCTTGGTAAGCCAAGGCAAATAGCTCTTGCCCTCTAAGATTAGTGCTGTGTTAAACCAACCATAGCTGAAACAGAGGAAGAGAAAAATGGACGTGCAGTATCATCTGATCTAGTTTTACTGGGACAGAATTGCTTTCACGTCTACTCTTTTTAGGGCATCTGCTGAAATATTTTTAGCAGAGGAAGGAGCTGAAAAACTCCATGTGTCCCTCTCTTCTGTCTTATCTGAACTGATTCCAACTTCTTATTTATGGAAAAGAGCTATGTCCAGTGACAGCTCTATAATAAGGCAATAATGCTTAGCACTTACCTAGCAACATCCACTGAACCTGTTCATAGAATCACAGAAGATTAGGGCTGGAAGAGACCTCAGGAGGTCATCTAGTGCAACCCCCTGCTCAAAGCAGGACCAGCCCCAACTAAATCATCCCAGCCAGGGCTTTGTCACATTAATCCGCATGACATCCCTGGGAGACAGGTAGTATGACTGTCCTCAGGGTGGGAAGTGATGCATGGAAAAATTAAGTCACATAGTAGGACAGTAGTAAAGACAGGAATGGAACCCAGGAGTCCTGAGTCTTGGTAACCTGCTTTTTGCTCTAGATCATGCTGCTTCTCACTGTCTTTATGTCTCGTATACTATACCTATTGTATGGTGCAGTGCATGGGACTCCTGGAGGTGTACGTATATTTATCCATGAATAATGCTATGCATGTCACTAGTTCCTCTAAGGTAATATGCATTGTATAATACCTGTAACCAGGGAAGAGTTCAAGCTCTTTTGCTGTCAGATTCCTAAATCCCAGGACAATGTCCTTCCAAGGTGGGTCCTGCAGAGGGGAAAATGTTCCAGGCTCGTTAACGTTATTTAATCACTATAACACATTCCCAGAGTCCGTGTAGCTGAACACGGGAAGGATGAAATGGGACACCAGCGCATGGGTCTCTTTGCTACACTGGCTCAGTCCAGAGGAATGGAGGGCCAGACCCTCTGCTGGTGGAAATTGTCATTGCTCCACTGAAGTCAACAGAGCTACTTCGGTTTACACCAGATGATGGCTAGCCCAGCATTTATGTTTACATATCACTGGAGAACCAGCCAGTGCACAGTGCAGACAAACTGGTGACAAAATGAACTGTCAGCTGATCTGGAAAAGCTTTATACATCGGTAAATAAAAAACACAAGTTTGCCCAGCAAGACTTGAGCCATTGACCCTTTGTCCCTTTCATCCGTATCTGCTTACCGGAACTGGCTGTGTAAAGAGATTGTAGCCAGAAATTGGGAAGAGTCCCATTTCCTCTACTTCCGGTGAGTTCAGGTGTCCACACAGGTAATCAAATGTCTCTTTGTTCCAGAGCCTAAAATATAATATCACACGGATTTATCTTTCAGAAAGCATCCTAATAACATCCCAGCTTCAGTGCTTGTACCGGCACACCCTTCCTCCCAGGTCCCTTCAACTGATGGCAGTCAACTCACCTGAGTAAGGGTTTGCAGGGCTAGACCATGCTATTTATCATCATGCCTTTAATATGGATTTACAGTTCCAGAGTCGTCATTAAATCACAGCAGAGGGAGAGAGAAATGAAGAGGCCCAGTCAGGGGGATGGGAGGGGGGAAGAGATGAACTCCTCTGGGATTGTAAAGGAGTGAGGAGGCAGGTGGTGGGAGCTGCAGAGCGGCAAGCTCTCGCCCTAAGGCTGGTGAGGTTAGGTAAAGGCAGGGAAGAGTCTGGTGCTAGCCATGCAGGGAGACAGGCAGGAGGCAGGCAAGGTCCCTGGAGGTGGGAGACGCAAGTGCACAAAAGGCTTTATTAGAACAACTGGCAACCTGCCCCCAGCTCCTGGTGGAGTTTAGGAGCAGTGAGTCAGACTGGGGGGGGAGGGGGAGAAGGAATGCCTCCCGTATATGGGGCAGCAGCATCCTGCATGGGCTGGAGTCTGGCGACCTGGGGCTAGGGGAGGCTATTGGCACTCCAGACAAAGGAAGTTCTGCTCCATCGATGCCCTGACCTCAAGTTGAGTAACTAACTGCTGTGGGATTGTCTGTCTGTCTGCACTGTGCCCCTTTCAGAGCTCATGTCTGAGCTCAGAGCACTTATATTCACGAGGCAGAACGCTGGCGGGAGGCGGGATTTCTATTTTCAGCTCCTCCAAGCTCATTTCTTGCAGGGGGCTGCCATCAGTGCAGTGGCAATGACGAGGCACATGGCCTTGTCTACACTAGGGATCTGCACTGATGCAGCTAAGCTGGGGGCTGAAACTCCAGCGCACCAAGGCCTTAGAGACTTGCCAGAGACTGGTTTCACACTTAGCTTGCCAGCCCCTCCCAATCAGTAAAGAGCTGGCAGAATGTAGAGGAGCTAGGTTTCCTTCCAACAGTTGATCAGTCTTGTAACAAGTGTGTCTCACATTGTGTGGGGGCATATCAGATTCTCAACAGCACCGTGCCAAGAGAGCGCACCTGCAGAAGGCAGAGCTGATGGTCTTGATTACACAGCAGTGGTTTCGTCAGGGCCGCTCAACAGCCATCAAGCTGAATAGCAGGGAGATGAAATGAATGACCCTCCAGGCAGACTGGACCCAACTGATTAAGAGAACTGGAAGCGACCCAGAACATATTTGCCTTTAAAAGCATTTCAGCCTGAGCAGACAGTGGTTTGCAGATGATGAGGGGAATTGATTTGGGATGTAATAATCATTTAATTGCCGTCACTGGGGCACCTGAACACTGGTCAGTATCACCCACTTCCTTGTGTGCCAGGCACTGACAGAACAACATTACAACAGCATGAGAGCCAAAGCCGCCTCTCTTACGTTTCTTGAGTATTTCTCTTATCGTCCAGGTAGGGCTGCCAGAGCCCGGCTGCTCCATCGCTGGTGGTGAGCGGCGTATACTGGTCAGCATAGACCTCAATTTCCAGGGGCTGGACGACCGAGTGATACTGATCATAGATGCACAAGGCTGTGGACAGCCCGATCACCCCTGCTCCGATCACCGCTACGCGCATGGCAGTCAGGTCCCTCCTGCGGGGGCAAGACAAATTAAACGAAACCCCCAAGACTGTGCCCAGGAAGGAAATGAAGTCAGAGTGCCAGGGGAGCTGCTTGAATGGGCCTGGTGCATCGCAGAGAAGGTTTGCACCTACAGGGATGCTGAGTGGGCCAGGCTGTCCTGAAAGTCCTCTGAAGATAATGGGACAGAGCCAGTCTGCAAGGGCAGCAGGCCCAGCAGCAAAGGGACTAAGCCACATCTCAGTGTTTATATTTAACCTCATTTCTCTAACGGTAAAAGCAGCTGCTGACTCACCTCTCCGGCCCAAGGGAGGAGGAATGCACCAGCCTTGGTAAGGGAGCGTTGTGGAGGCTTTCCCCACTATTAGCCTGCAGGTCTTGTGTAGAGTGGATCGCAACCCCAGCTATCCCCACCGGGCTGACGAGCCCTAGCACGTTATTCCCTGAGACACTGCCCGGGGTCAATACACTTTGCTTCTCTTTTAAAAGCTATTTGCGACCGCCCTGGCCATTGCAATTCTGAAGCAGAATGGGCATTTGGCGAGCTCCTTTGCATCTCAATACCCAGGATGCTCTCTCTTCCAGCTCCCATAGCACTGCTGGCTCGGACCTCTGGCAGTAGGCAAAGACTTGGGCACACAGGCATCTCTTTCCTCAGAGGGGAAGAACCGGGGGCTGGTGCTTTCTGGGCCAGTGTGTCACACTCACCACGTCCCACTTGAAGGCTTCAGCCTGCTTTACAAACCCAGCAAATCCTCCAGCCACTCAAGCTAGCATCTAACAAGAGAGCTCTCTGTGCTCCGGAATGGCTCAACCCAACTCCCCGCCCGTGCTCTCTAAACTCTGCTCCCACATGCCAGCGCTCTTGGCACCCCGACGCTGGGCTCTGAATCCTTGTCCTAGCACAGCAGATTCTTTTGTAGAAAGACAACCAAAAAAACCCTGGAAACGTTCGACATTTACCCAGCAAAACCAATGCCAGAAACAACAAATGGAAGAAAGGTTTTATTGTACTGACTTTGCAAACTTCCCCACTTAGCTCTGCTAATGTACCTGCAGTCTGACCAGCATATCCCAGCCCTGGGGAAGCCCCCACAGCTACACTGATACCCTGCAGCTCAGAACTACAGCCTCAGAAAGGCAGGATCAAACCAGTCATTCCTAAAATTTGTGCCTCTTCCCCTGTATAAGCCTTAAGCCTCACCCTCCCCTTAAAATGCTGCATCGATGACAGCTCAGGGATCAAAGGGTTAAAGTGCACGTCTGTCCATTCACTATTGACTGGCACAATGTTCCTCTGCTTCTCATGGCCAACATGCAGCTGCAGCTCTTCCCACGGGCTTACCAGAGCAGCTGTTGCTGCTAAATGCATCCTGGCCAACAAACCCCTCTCCGGGGTCCTGTCTGGCCAGCTCCATTAGCAGCTGCTGCTCCCCAACCTGGTACTAGTGAGCATTCCAGCACAGGTGTGTGAGCAGGTGAGTGCTCAGGTGTGCTTGTGCGGCTCTTTGCCTGCACACACACCTGAGAGCGCCGCTTCACCCTTTTGAAGATCGGCCTCATATTTTTAAAATAAATGTTAATTTACTCTGTTACTAACCCCCGTAGCATGCATGGAGAATTAAACCCTTGCATAGAGTCCTGCTGCTTCCATTTCTGTGACTGACGATCTGATCAGATAACAGAAATTAGAGTCAGAAGGGCCTGTGTGCCCCTTCCAGGCCCGTCCCCAGCGGGAGGAGAGACTGCCCCTGATGGCTTTCTCACCAGTTCTCCAGCTGGTCAATAAACCACAGAGACAAACACATTCCCCAGACTAACCTGCAGAGTGACAGGTCCCCAAGAAGGTTCCTCGAGCTGCAGGGAGCTCCGCACAGAGCCTTCTGCACACAAGCTGTTTATCGCTAAGCGCGAAACATACAGTCTGAAGGTCATTCACCAGGGACAGAAAGAGCAGCATCAGCAACTCGCTCTTCCTAACGACTGGGCAGGAGGTCAAAGTCTCCCAGCCAAGGTGACAGTGGGCGGGGAGATGGCGTTTCACGGTCCTGGCAGACTCGCTCTGCCCAGAGAGCATGACTTGGATCTTCCCCAGCGCAGGGCAGAGCTCCACCCCCATTACTGCCAATGAGCTGCCTTGCCTGAAATTAGGGAAGGAAATGGAGTGACAGGGCCTCCCGGGACTCCTGAAAGGGTGGTCACTGCCACTGGTCACCATGGACATTTTTCGTTCCTCTGACCCCAGAGAGAGGGAGTGGGGCCTAGTGGGTAGAAGCAGAGGAATGGGAATCAGGACTCCTGCGTTCTCTTCCTGGTTCAGCTACAGGCTTCCTGCAGGACCCTGGGTGCATCATTTACCTTCCACGCCTCAGTTTCCCCTTCTGTAAATGGGAATAACTCTTCCCTGCCTCACACGGGGGCTGCGTTTACAAAGCATTCTGGGATCCCAGCTGGAAGGTGCTGCAGGGAATGCCCTGTACCAGCATCCCAAGCGTTAGTAGCTGAAGAAGCTCTCACACCGCTGGGGTCTTTGTGCCTGGCTGTTCCCTGGCAATAGGCTGGGAGCCCTGCAGATGGTTTACTGTATCTCCATCCCTCCTATTTGTAGCTGTGCCTGGAGCTGGAGTAACTCTCCCATGCAACAGTGCAGGTGCTGCTGGGAGGGCTGGGAAGCAGCCAGGATCAGGCGCTGAGGGAGGAGAGCAGAATGAGGTGACTTCTTTACCGCAGGGAAGCTGCTGGGAGTATTTACTTAGCCATGGACCTCCACTGTGTGGACAGACCCCCTCCCCCTAACACATCAGCTTCCCATGAAAGAGCCAGGACCTCTCAGCTTCTAGGGCAGTGGTTCTCAACCTCTTTACCATTGTGGGCTGCATATATGTGGCTCTCTATGTGTTATGTGGGCCGCATCCACGCTGTATGGCCCTGATGATGTCACATGGGCCGCAGCTGTGTACTGATTTGGCTGCAAGCAGCCCGCGGCCTGAGAACCACTATTCTAGAGTTTGTGCAGCCTGGAAAGCTACACACATCTGCATATTCAAATCCATCCTGTTTAACCTCTTGACACCTACATACATACAGTAAAATCTGCCCTAAGTAACCACACAAAGCAACTGCCTAGTAAGAGTGAGTCCTTATCGAACAGTCAAAGAAAATTGTCCTGGAAATTTTGGGGAGATTTCCAAGTGGCTTCTAACAACAGGAAGTTGCCTGTAGGAAAGGGATCAGTCCTTCGGGCTGGTGACACATATTTATGGCATTTGTATATTTCTGTGGGTTTATCCTATCCAAAAGGTCATCTGAACAGCCACCAGTAGTAATGTGAGCTGGAGTGGCATGTTCCCTCCAAACATGGGCAAACAGCAGAATCATATTGTGTTTACAAATGAATCCCTTGTGTAGCCGGTTTCTAGCAGTCTTGGGGTGAACTCTGGATTACAGCAGACGGGACAGTCTTACCTTAGAGTGGCTGTACTGCTGTCCAGGGTTCCCAGTTTACATGTAATACTTTAAAGAAGGGAGGTTCTGTTGCAATGAGGCTCATTCCCCAGTGTAATGATACCCCAAAAGGGCCTCCACGTCTCCTTCTAGAACCCGGTGAGAAAGGGTCACCAGCTCGCCAAGCAGATTTGAAAAGGTGCAGAAAAGTGCCTCTTTGACTTCTAGAGCGTGTTTCATCTAAGGATCTCCGCGCTTTAAAAATGTCAGTTAATTAGCTAACCCTTGTGAGATAGGTTAGCATTAGCACCCCCATTTTATAAATGGGGAAACCCCGAGGCACAGAGATTTGCACCTGAGGTCAGACAGTGAGTCAGTGGCAGATTGGGAATAGACCCCAGGAGCTCTGACTCCCGGCCCACTGCTCTACGTGACAGACACACTCTTTCTCAATCCTCCTCTAGCTGGAGAAACCCATAATTTCATCCTCTGCCTCAAAGACAGGTTTCTTTGAGATTGTGTCTCTATGTAGATACCCATAATGTTGAAGAATGAGGGCAGCATTGGAAGCATACAGTGCATGGGCAGGATTGTTACAGACACAATTTTTGGTGAGTATTCCATGAGTCAGTAGCTTTTTAAAAATAAGTACAGAGGAAACAGAAATGTGGACTGTTCTCCTAAGTACTGAAACTTTACATACGTATATGGACTTCTGGGCCCAGGATTTCACTCTGAGCAGGTGGATGAATTTTTTTTTTCTCAACACAAGGGGCTGATCATTTATTTATTGGTTAATGTATGAAGGAGCCATCTTGCAAAAGTATCTGGGATGCTGTACACAAACTAAAATGAAACCAAGATGGGTTTGGGACCCGGAGGAATCCACCTCCCAACAATGTGAACAGAGGAAAGGATCCAAGGAAGGACAGAGGTGATTAAAAGAAAAGGTGCAAGGGGGTCAGAGGCAGCTGGCAGGAACAGAAAGGCCTTGCACTTGGCGAGGAAGGAGGCATGCAGCCATGTGTATATGCTCAGTTAGAGGGAATGGCAGAGAGAGAGTCAAACCTCCAAGCTTCTATGTCTTGATCCCCCTGCAGCCATTGATGCTGTTGACGATCAGGTGCTGTTGCTCCTCATGGGCCCTGGCGCAGTACTGATGGGGCCAGTCGTGATGGACAAATGTCCACCAAGAGCCTCCATGTGGAGTGACACGGGGTCCCTGCTGTCTGCCCTTCTCTCCAGCATCCATATGAGACAGCTAGTGGGTACTCCAAGATCAAGAGCATGCTGACAACACAGCTCTATGCACCTCCTCTGTGCCATCACCCAGGAGCACCAGTTGGTGTATGGATGGATGACAAACATTTGGTACAGGTTTGATCCAGGTAAGACAGAACTGATGATGGAAAGAGGGAAACACTGGGAGGAACTGAGGACACTCTCCAGCCCACAGTCATCCAGGGAGGGCAGAGCCTTGAGGCCATGCTTAGGGTCCTCACTGCTCCTGGACGCACAGCCTGCACCAGTGGTGAGGGGTGTTTTCCACCAGCTGCAGCTGGCCCAAAGGCAGGGAAGCACTAGCTGCTGCCTTTGCTCATTGCCCAGCCCTTGGATACCACAGGGACAGGGATCTTAGATATGACATCAGACAGACTGATCGGGGCCCTGCACCAAGAAGGCCTGATTCGTATGAACCCTTAAGCTTCAGATGCCTTGGAGAGATATAGGGGGAGAGGCAGTTGCTCAAGGGCCTAAATTATTAAGGGCTTTCTATACAATCAGTAAAGCCTATTATACTAATTACCCTATTACTTGTCTGCCTCTTGCTTTTGGCACTGCTGACCCCTCACACTTTCTCCTGTCTGGGAATTACACTTTTCCCTTGCATGGTGCCATGCCTTTGATGCTGTCAAAATGCTTTACAGACATGATCTAACTCAAACAGCAGCAGCAACCTTTGGGGGGGGGGGTCAGAATTATTACCCCCATTTCACAGTTGGGGAGGTGGAGGCTCAGGGAGATGGAATGATCTGCCCCAGGTCACACGGTGAGTCAACAGCAGAGCTGGGAAGAGAGACACCCTCTCCAAACTGCTAGACTGCACCGTCCTCTTGCCAGGTTGAGTCTTCAGCCAGGAAAGACTGCACTGTGTAAAAGAAACCAGCATATGACAGTACTTGGCTAATGGCAGCTCCTGCTGCTGCCACTTCTGCTCTGAGCACATGGGAAGCTTCTTCTTGACCCGATTATGCAGCTGTTTAAATATTTTGTGCAGCATTTTTGTAGCAATTCTCTGTTGGATCAGTTCCCTCTGACCGCCCACCTAGCGCTCCAGAGGCAGCTGTGACTCAGGTCTCATTAGGGAAAGGCTAATAGTGACGCATGTGACAGGGAATAATTTTCATGCCTGTCTAACATGGTCAGATGCTCTAAAATACCTTTTGTACACTCAGTAGGTATAGATTGCAGGGTGTACAATTTGTACACTGAGTCCATCTCCTACAGGGCAGGGCAGTTCAGGCTCTGCCTGTTTCATATTTAAAAGCATCTGTGATTATTACTACAGATCTGCATAACTATGACTATTCACAGCAAACTGGTTATTCGTTGACTTTAGAGCCTCCTTCTGTTGACAAATTAGCTGTAGGCAGACTGATCGCTTACGAATTCATCCATTAATAATATAAATACTAACAAAAAATAAAAACACCTAGCTCTTGTACAGTGCTTTTCATCCATAGCTCTCAAAGCGCTCTACAAAGGAGGTCTGTATCATTATCCCCATTTTACAGATAGGGAAACTGAGGCACAAAGCATGGACGTGACTTTACCCAAGGTCACTCAGCTCAGCAGAGACAGAGTTGGGAACTAAACGCAGGTCTCCTAAGTCCCAGACCAGCGCTTTATCCATTAGGACACACTACTTCCCCATTAGTCAACACTGTTCAGTGAGTGGTTGATGTGGACGTACTTCAGTTTATGGGCTCCATTTGCCAGGAGTGTTATAATTCACTATCCGTGCTATATGTCTGGTCGCCTGAATCACATGGTATGGTTTGTGCTCCATTACTGGATGACTCCATAAAATGTTTCAAGATGGCGGTCAGGTGTTTTCGCAAAGGCACATTCCCACGAGCATCTGTGACGCTTTCTCAGTTCACAAACAAATTGCTCATGCAGATATTCACAGGAAGTGAGTAAAAGGAGCTGTGAATACTGTCCAGATATATTCACAGGGCTTACTTGAATGAACGCTTGTGGGTGCTTTGGCACAGTATTTACCCAGCTCTAGCTAGGACCAGGAAGGTTTTCTTCCTGAAAAGGGCCCTCATTTGGAATTAGTGGCTCAAATTCAATCCTGGTTTAACAAAATCCCCTAAATCATAGGGAGTTGCATCTGGTCCTGTGTCTATGGGCTCAATCCTGCAGTTCTTACTCAGGCCAAGCTCCTACTGAGGTCAGTGTGTATTGCCTGAATAAGTCCCACGTGTAGACCTCAAGTTGTGCCACTCCATGTTTGCCCCATCCTTTCCTGACAAAGATGGAGCCCCAGCCTCACCCTTTATGCTTATTCTAGAAATTGATTCACTCTTAAAAATAAATAAAAAGTATATTGGTCCCCCAGGCCTGTAGAACTGACCTGGTCCTGGTGCAGGACAGAAACCGTAACGAATTACTGCCAGGAACAGAGTGAGAGTCTGGAACTAAAGCCAATGTAAAGGCAGAAAAACAAAGGGAGCATCTCTGATGTTTACAGTATGCAGCACGGATTGTCAGGGGTGGCGAGGGCTACTCTCCAGAGAGCATAGCTAATATCCTTCCATCTGCACAGCAATTTGGTCCAGCTTAGTGGATTCTGAGGGCGAGGGCTTGTTTGCCAGTCCCTTTATTCTAGAAGGAAGGTCTCTCTGCAGGATACTCCCTGGAGGCCTGGGGCACACACAGAGAGGAGCCCCTTTGCCTTGTCTTTGCTGAGAGTTGAGGGGAGCCAGCCCTCCTTTATTCAGTGCTTCCACACAGTTAAGGTGAAGTATCAATGTTCAAACACTATTAGAGAGGACACATCAGTGAGGTACATGTCTCCAAGACAGACAGATGTAATAGGCTCCCAGAGGGACTGCAATACACTCTTTGGTCTAGTCTGATTTTAATAAATGCCCCTGGCCATAATTACTCCAGATGACAGTCCTGAGTATTCACATTAGCAATAATGTAGAAGGAGAGATCTAATAAGCT